>NW_006408621.1:7494783-7496962 GCF_000296735.1 Chrysochloris asiatica
CCCCTTCCAAGACTGAAACCCAAAGGGAATACACAAACAGTCATGTAATCTTACTGGTGATCCTGTTGATCTACCAATAAGAGGAAGTGGAGGGAAAGCAGCAATGAAGATGTGGGCTGAGTCCAACCACGTTCAACAGACTCCTGTCAACCTGAAGGGAGACCTGGTTGGCCAGCAGTAGGGTGAGACCTGGGGACTCCTGAACCCATGGACAGGGACATAGCCATAGAGGGCTAGAGTGGAGAGTGAAGCGACCAGTGATATGAAGTGAGGGGAGATGCACAAGGACACCCATACTTGCAGATAGTACCCATGTGACCTAGCTTCAATGGCTGGATGATCAGAACTCAACTAGGGAAAGAAAGAAGAGGAAAAAAAGTGTAATCCTCTACAATTTGATGAAATTGACCTATACTTATGGATGTAGTAGCTTAAAAGAGGGAAGGACTCTTCACAGCAAGACTCATTCCCACCCCCTTGATACACAGTGTTGACAGAGATTGGCAACTTAGACATTGGCTACCTAAAATGGGCCAGGGGGGACAATTAAGGCACGAAGTGACTGGCTTACAAGTTTTCAAGAGGGAGTTTAGGTTCAGAGGGTGTGGGGAAAGGTAGAATCTCCACTGAGTGGTTTTCAATCTGTCTAGACTGGGCTGGTGAAAGGAAACAGGGATAAGACTCTTGTGGTTCAATAGTGAGTAATTGTTATCAGGACTGATTGCAATTGTTGCAACTGTAAAGGTAGACATTTTATAACACAAAAACGGAAGTGGTTGATTTTGCAGTCCAGCAGCTGAGGACCCTGGGACCATCAAGTGAGAAGAGCAGAGTGCAGGACCGTATTCAGAGAAGCAGTGACACCAGAGATGGAGGCAAAGACAATGAGATGGAGAAATGGAGCGGCTGGGAACTCTAGACTCATGGAGGGAAAGGGGCTATGTGCTGGCGGCTGGGAGGCAGGCTTGCAGGGTATGCCCTTTGGTTGTTTGAATGATTATATATTCCTTAGAGTTTTGGTGTACATCCAAAAAATAAAAACAAAGCTACTTGAAGCAGATATATTGTGTTCCATGGAGTATGAATGATGGTGATGCACGGCTTGGAGGGGATAGTAATCACTGCAGTGAAACGAAGTACAAAAGGATGAATATAAAGCTGATGTTCTCCCATGTAAACTATTACTCAATTCACAATAAAACTTTAATATATATATACAAAAGTAAGACAAAAGAAGAATTGTTGTTGTTGTTAGGTGCCATTGAATCGGTACCTACTCATAGCGACCTTATGTACAGCAGAGCAAAACACTGCCCAATCCTGGGCCAACCTCACTACTGTTGCCACACTTGAGCCCATTGATGCTGCCACTGTGCCAATCCATCTCGTTAGGGGTCTTCCTCTTTTTCTCTGACCCTCCACTCTACCAAACATGATATCCTTCTCCAGCAACTGGTCCCTCCTGACAATATGTCTGAAGTACGAGAGACGAAGTTTGGCCATCCTGGCCTCCAAGGAGCACTCTGGCTGCACTTCTTCCAAAACAGATCAATTGGTTCTTTTGGCAGCTCATGGCACTTTCAATATTCTCCTCCAACACCATAACTCAAATGCATCAATTCTTCTACGGTCTTCCTTAGTCACTGTTCAGCTTTAGCATGCATATGAGGTTATTGAAAATATCATGTCTTGGGTCAGGTGCACCTTAGTCCTCAAGATGACATCTTTGCTCTTCAACACTTTAAAAAAGGTCTTGTGCAGCAGATTTGCCTAATGCAATACATTGTTTGATTTCTTGACTGCTGTTTCTGTGAGTGTTGATATCCCATGCAAGTAAAGTTTGATGTCCCATGCGAGTAAAGTTTTACTAAAGGTAATACAGAAACGGCTGCAAGCATACATTGACAGAGAACTTCCAGTGTTTCAAGCCGGATTCAGAAGAGGCCATGGAACAAGAGATATTGTCGATGTCTGATGGATCTTGGCTGAAAGCAGAGAACACCGGAAAGATGTTTACCTGTGCTTTATTGACTATGCAAAGGCTTTTGATTGTGTGGATCATGACAAGCTATGGACAATATTGCAAAATATGAGTATCCCTGAACACTTAATTGTGCTCATGAGGAATCTGTACATGGACTAAGAGGCAGTTGTTTGAACAGAACATGGGAACACTGAA
>NW_006408621.1:7497622-7511682 GCF_000296735.1 Chrysochloris asiatica
CTCCATCGCTCCACGTCATCATCTCTGACTCCATTTCAGGCATCACTGCTTCTCTGGGTAGGGTCCTGCTCTCTGCTCTTCTCCCTTGATGGTCCTAAGGACCTCCGCTCCTAGACTGAAAAGTTAATCACTCCCCTCCTTGCTATAAAACGTCTACCTTTACATTTCCGACCCTCACAATCAGTCCTGGAATAAAATCGATTTAAACAACAACAACACTCAAATCGGAGAGGTTTTTGGGGAGTCAAAAGGAATAATTGTGATAGATCTTATCAAAGGACCCAGGTCGATCACAGGGGCTTATTATGAAGAAGTTTTAATAACATTGAAAACTGCATTTGTGAGAAAAAGGCCAGGAAAGTTTCACAGAAGACTCTTCTGTTTCCCATTGCAACAACACACCTGCTCATTCTTTGAAGGCAGCAAGGGCTGTCCTAGAAGAATTTCATCTAGAAATTTTATTCCATCCACCCTACAGCCTGACCCTTCCTCTTCGGTCTTCTTTTTGTTCCCTAAACTCAAAGAACACAGTTCTTTCTTTTTAGTCCCTCAAGGATATTAATGCTGCCATTTTGATATGATGTAAATAGAAGAGTGCCAAATTCTTCAGGGACGGGCTAGAGAGAAGCAATCACTACACCTTTTAATACTTTTGTCTAATAAATGTCGCTAGACTTGCCCTCATATTCTGCTCTTTTGTCATCACTGTATTTATTTGATGGCACCCTTGGTTGCCAACACTCTCTATGCCCATTAGTAGAAAATTCATAATCCAAGACTATTTCTAGAAGCTTTTGTTCTAATAACTCTTCTGAATCATCCTGGATCTCCAGTATTGCTAATCAGCCATTTAAAAGAGCCTTTGGAGACAGACGAGACTGTTGTGGCTCATTGTCAGTGACTCTGACTTCATCCCTGCTCAACAAGGGCAAATCCACAAATTGCACACACACATCAGATCAGTTTTTAAACGCACCTGGGAAACTAGTGAGATGGGCCTGAATATGAAGATGGAGTAATTTCCAAGGTCAGTGCTTCAATAAGGAGAAATCTAATTGAAATAAACTGACTCTAAGTCAGTTTTGGCTAGAGTCTTTGCCTTTCTACCACAGGCCGCATGCCATAAATTATTCATGCGTGTTGATGAGTTATTCTGGTTGTCATGATGGTATCTGGCTTCTGTGACATGTCCAGCTCATCTCAATCTATTCTAAAAAGAAAATACTCTCACCCTAGATACAGCCCCCTCCTGTAGTTCCTGTGGCCTTCCTCCTCTTCAGTTTCAGAGCCCATGGCAGCACTATCCATTTCGACCACAAGGTGGCCCCCTCAACCCTTCAAAGACCCTTCACCTGGGTGTTAACTAAACACCAAAGCTCTGCAACCGAACCAAGAGATGTTGTTACGTACTGTGAGTCTGACTCATAGTGACCCTGTATTGGGTTTCCGAGCAGCGGCTGGTGAGTTTGAACCGCCGACCTTGCAGTTCAAACTGACCTTACAGTTCAGTGCTTATCTTACAGTGCCACACCAGGACTCCATGAATTAGGGACAGAAAGGGTCCTGGGGTATCTTCTGGTCCAGCGCACTCATAAATAAGAGCATAAGACCCAAAGAAGATAAGTGACTTAGCGCAAACCCAGGCAGCAAATTTGGCAAAGGCTTAAATAAATCCATGCTTTCTCACTGTCAAACCCGATTTCATTCCACTAAACTGAAACTGTTTGCAAAGAAAAACAAAACAATGGTTAGAAAAAAATTTTTTCTTCCACTTCCTCAGTTTTCTACCACTCACCCTTTACTCAGTTCTGTTAAAGTGCTGTGAAGTTGGTTGACTCATAGTTGACCCTGTATAAGGTTTCCAAAGTAACTGGTGGGTTTGAACCACTGACCTTGTGAGTAGTAGTCCAGTGCGTATCCTACAGTGCCACCCAGGACTACACCCCCTCCCCATATCTAAGCAAATGAAAATGAAATCTATCTGATACAAAGAACTATCCCTGGGAATCTCTGAAGATGATGAGTTTGAAAATGATCCATGTGGTAGAATAAACTCTGAACTAGGAGCTCTACACTGAACATCTCATTTGAAATTTCCTTTTCTAGCCCTAAGGGGCTCTGGTAGCATAGTTGTTACAAGTCGGGCTGCTAACCGCAAGGTCACAAGTTCGAAACTACCAGTTGTTCCCCAAGAGAAAGATGAGGCTTTCTGCTTCCATCAAGATTTACAGCCTCAGAAACCCAAACAGAGCCGCCAAGAGTTGGAACCGACTCCACGGCACACCAACAACTATCTCTATGCTGTGTTTCCACCTCCTTCACAACGATTACATTTCCTTTAGATCTTCATCAGAGTTCAGGTGCTTTAACTAGTATACCAATTGCCATCTAGTTAGTTCTGACTCATACAGACCCCATGTTTGTCAGAGTAAAACTGTGCTCTATACAATTTTAAAAACTGGTTTTTTGGAAGTAGTTTACCAGGGCCTTCTTCCAAAGAGTCTCTGTTGTTAGATGCCTGCAAGTCAGTTCTGACTCATAGCGACCCTATGCACACTTTGAAACACTACCTGGTCCTGCTCTATCCTCACAATTGTTATGCTTGAGCCCATTATGATTGTCACTGTGTCGGTCCATCTTGTTGAGGTTCTTCCTGTTTTTTACTGACACTCCACTTTACCAAGCATGATATATATACTTCTCCAGGAACTGATCCATCCTTACATGCCCCAAGTACTAGAGACATATCTCGCCATCCTAGCTTCTGAATAACATTCTGGTTTTACTTTTTACAAGAAAGACTTGTTCTTCAGGAAGTCCATGGTTTGGATATGCTTTTGAATATTCTTCTCCAACAACATAATTCAAATGCATCCATTCTTCTCTGGTCTTTCTTATTCATTGTCCAGCTTCCAAATTGTCACAGCATTTTTACATTTTCACAGCAACTAAAAAGACCATGGCTTAGTTCAGACCCACCTTAGTCCTCAGAGTAACATCTTTTCTCTTTAACATTTTTTTTTTCTCTTTAACATTTTAAAGAGGTATTTCTCAGCAAACCTGTTCAGTACAATACATCTTTTGATTTCTTGACTGCTACTTCCATAAGCATTGATTGAGGATCAAAATAAAACGAAACCCTTGACAACCTCAATCTTCTGTTTATCATGGTGTTATTCACAAACATCCTCACAATTGTGAGGATTTTTGTTTTGTTTACATTGAAGTGCAATCCATTCTAAAGGCTGTGATCTTTGATCTTCATCAAGAAATTTACATCCTTTTCGCTTCCAGCAAACAAGGTTGTGTCATCTGCATATCGAAGGTTATATTAATGAGTCTTCCTTCAATCCTGACTTCTCGTTTTTCTTCATATAATCCAGCTTCTCAGCTCATTTGCTCAGCATACAGATTGAATAAATATGGTGAAACAATACAAAAATGGCACACACCTTTTGTTACGTTAATCCATTCAGTATCACTTGGTCTATAGATAGTTTCCTCATGAGGACAATTAAGTGTTCTGGAATACCCATTCTTCACAATCTTATCCATAGTTTGTTATGATCCACACAGTAGAGTGACTTTGCATAGTCAATAAAGCACAAGTAAACTTCTCTCTGGTATTCTCTACTTTCAGTCAAGATCCATCTGATGTCAACAATGATATCCTTCCTTCAACACCCTTCAACATTTCATTATAATACTTTGTCTTCTTGAACTGCCCTTTGAAATTTCCTATTCAGCTCTTTTACTTCCTCATTTCTTCCATTTACTTTAGCTTCTCTACATTCAAGAGAAAGTTTCAAACTCTGTTCTGACATTCATTTTGGTCTTCTCTTTATTTCCTGTCTTTTTAATGACCTGTTGCTTTCTTCATGTTTGATGTTTCTGATGTCATCCCGCAACTCTGTTGGTCTTCCGTCATTAGCGTCTAATGCATCAAATCTGTTCTTGAGATGGTCTCTAAATTCAGGTGGGATATATTCAAAGTCATAATTTGGCTCTCACGGGCTTGTTTTAATTTACTTAAGCTTCAGCCTTAACTTGCATATAAGCAACTGATAATCTGTTCCAGTCTATGCCTGGCCTTATTTTGGCAGATGATTTTGAGCTTCTCCATTGTCTCTTCCACAGATGTAGTCAATTTGATTCCTGTGTATTCCATCTGGTATAGTCCATGTTTATAGCCTTTTATGTCTTTGAAAAAAGCTATACTTATATAAATAAATCATCATCATTGGTCTTGCCAAATTCTGTTTTGATTTTCAGCATCATTTCTATCACCAAAGGCCGTATTTTTTTTTTACTTCCAACTTTCGCATTCCAAACATCAGCAAATATCAATGTGTTTTGACGACCCTGTACAGGGTTTCCAAGGCTGTAAATATTTATGGGAGCAGAAAGCCTCATCTTTCTCCTGTGGAACAGCTGGTAGTTTTGAATTGCTGACCTTGCGATTCACAGCCCGATTCGTAACCACTACGCTACCAGAGTTCCTTGAAGAAGTTGGTAGAATTCTTCTTCAATTTCATTATCAATGGATTTAGTGGTTGGTGAATAAATTTGAATAATAGTGGTATAAACTGATGTTCCTTGTAGTTGTTATAAAATGTTGTTGAGTTCCGAGTCATAGTGACCCTGAATAGGATATCCAAGGAGCAGCTGGTCAGTTTGAATTGTTGACCTTGCGGTTAGCAGTCCACTGCTTACCTACAGTGCCCATCGGAACTCCTTGCAGGCATATGGATGTTATCCTATCACAGACAGCAATTGTACTTCAGGAGAGATTTTGAAATGTTTTTTGACGATGGATGTGATGTCATTCTTCTTCAATTTGCTATTTTCAGCATATGATTGTAAAATTCAAAATGGCCAATATCACTAATGCCTAGGATATTGATCTTTATGTGTTCTATTTCATTTTTGATGAGTTCCAATTTTCCTAGTTTCATACTTCATACATTTCCTATTCAGATTATTTATGGGTGTTGGCAGTTCTCACTTTGAGTTGTGTCCCATCATAAAAACTTTATTTCATCTAAGTCATTAAGGTCAACTCTGTTTTGAGGCGGTAGCTCTGCGCCAGTCAAATTTTAAATGTCCTTCAACCTGACGGACTCATCTTCTAGCACTAGATCTGACAATGTCCCACTGCTGTTCAAAGGGCTTTCAGTGGCTAACCATTCAGAGTCCTGGTGTGGCGCTGTGGGTTAATTCGCTGTACTGCAAAGTCGGTTTGAACTGCAAGTTCGGTGGTTCAAGCTCACCAGCCACTCCTCAGAAATCCTATACAGGGTTGCTATGGGTCGGAACCAACTTGATGGCACTTAACAACAATAATCATTCAGAAGTGGTTCACCTCTCCTTCTTCCTAGACTGTCTTAGTCCAGCAGGTCTGCTGAAACTTGTCCACCATAGGGACCCTGCTGGCATTTAAAACACCAGGGGCATAGCTTCTAGCATCCTAGAAACACACAAGCCACCACAGCACGACAAGCTAACAGATGAGTTTAGGGGAACTTGTTGTTACTGTTAAATGCCATTGCGTCAGTTCTGACTCATCATGACTAAGTAGACTCAAACCTCCAACCATATGGCTAGTGACCAAGTTGTTAATCACACTGGATGGTGACTATAATTAATGGGCTCAGTTGTTATTCAAAAAGTTGGACGTCTAAGTCCATCCAGAGTCACTTTTTTTTGTCAATATTTTTCACTTTATTTTTCATTAGAACTGAGGAGATACAAATTTATATGGTGCTAAATTAAGAAGTAAATAAATTTTCATATAATGCTCTTCAAGAAAAATAAAGGCTGAGATTAAATTAATAAAATTACTGTTAAACTATACAAACCTGACTTCAAAGATACCTTTAACATATACCTTTCCTCCCATTTTGTAATGAGTACAATACCCTCCATGCATCCTTAGCCAACAGTATTTGCCTCTATCACCTTTTTTTTTGGTGTACACATACCACATGGTAAATATATATTTGTTTAAATGTCCAATGGGCACATGTTGCAAGCCAACCTCCTGTCCCCAGGCACACTGCTTTTCTCATCCATGGGCCTAAAATCCACTGCTGTTCTGTCTCTCTAGGCCATCGCCTCCGCCACCATCTCTGTCGTCTTTGCTTTTCTGGTCAGGATCCCTGGCTCCTCTCATGTTCTTCCCTCTTGATGGTCCTACGGTCCCCTGTTCTTGAGATGACAGATAAATTGCTCCCCCTTTTAATCGCACCTCTTCTACATTTACTGTTGTGATAATCGCCTTTAGAGCTGAAAACAATTTCTTGCAATTGTATCATAAAGTCTTATCTCCTTCATTAACAGACCCATCTTGACAGGGGAGAAATTAGTCAGTTGGGTTTCTGTCTTATTCTTCGCATTCTGACATTAAGCACCCTCATGAAAGCTTGTAAGCCAGCTACTTTGTGCCTTTGTAGTCCCCCCAGTTTTGGTAGCCAAAGTCTAAGTTGCCCAGTTTACTGAGGAGACATGCTATATCCTGATATGGAGAATCCTTCCCTATTTGATTGGAATTTTGAACACTCTTATTCATAACCAAGGGTTCAGTTGATCAGGTTGTAACAATTTATGCTTGTTCCCTGTATCATACTTGTTTATCATCATCTGGCCAAATTCTGGTCAGCAAGCCATCAAGCCATCTACACTAGTTCCTATGGGTACTGTCGGCAAGTCCGGGAGTTCTCGCACACCTCCCCCTTCTTCAGATCCAGTGGCTGCTTCATTCTTGACTTTAGCCCTCAGTGACCCCCATTATACAAACGGGCCATTTAATTTTGAGTTTCTTAAGAAAAATTCTGATTAAAAGCACTATAAATATGCCTTTTTAAAATTGACCACTTACACTCTTGCCAGAAAATTTTTACTTAAAAAATAGCTTTCAAAATAATGAAGTTAGAACGGCCTGTAGGTTCACCCCCACATCCTTCATAGACATCTTAGCAGAAGCAACACAAGAACACTCACATACTTCTCCCCCTTTCTCCAGACTCCTTTGCCATTGGGTTTGGGGTCAAGTGACTAGCTCTGGCCAGTAGAAAGAAGCAGAGCATACGTCACTCCCGGGCTGAAACAGTTAAAAGTCAGTGTGGCATCTGTCTTTCCCTAACTTGTGACCAGAGACATAGCCACAGAAAATGAAGGGCATCCAGGGGCAGTCTCTAAATTCACTCTCCACCATCATCAGTTTGGTTAGTGGCCAGCTTGTTAACCATGTCAACAGAAACCTCCCCCTCGCTCTGTTTTGTCCTGCTGTCTACTCGAGAGACTTTCACATTTGTGGCACCTTGGAATGTCATTCTGCGCATTGTCTGGCACTCCCTTGGACTTGTGCCCTGTGGCTTGAAGAAGGACAATGGCTATCTTAGGTTAATAGAAACGGCTCAGTGGCACCACCATCCCTTCACATGGCACCTAGGGCATGTGTCATATCTGCCATACCTAAAATAGGCCTCTGCTTGTGACTTTGGAAGGCAAGAAGGTGATTCCGGTCGCAGATGCAAGAAGCCTGAATCTCCAAGACACTACTTGTGGCAAAAAAATGTGTCAATTTGCAATGACTTCCTGTGAGTGAGAAATAGCCTTGTTTAGTAGGGAGTGTTTTTAAACCATTGTGATTAGGGGTTATCTTGTTACCTTAGCATACTTAAGCCACAAAAAGATATATGTGGGACTCTTTATTCAATTCTCTAAAGGAGCCCTGGATGCCTGGTGTGGCATGTAGGATGAGCACTGGGCTGTAAACCACAAGGTTGGCAATTCAAACCCACCTGCTGCTCCTTAGAAACCCTCTACAGGGTTGTTGTGAGTCAGAACCGACACCATGGCACTTAACAACAGCTACAAAGGAGCCCTGGTAGCATAGTGGATTACGAGCTGGGCTGCTAACCACAAGGTCAGCTGTTCAAATCTACCAGTTGCTCCACAGAAGAAAGATGAGGCTTTCTACTCCCATAAAGATTTACAGCTTTGGAAACCCTAAACAGAGTTGCTTTGAGTCAGAACCGATTCCATGACTCAACCACCAGCATTCATTATGAAAGATTGCAGTTATAAAACACTAGAGGGCACAATTGAGTTGTGGAAAACTTGGGCTAGTGTTACAAATGAGCACAGTAAGGAAGCTTGAAGAAAATGCTGCACTGCGACATGAAAATGAACAATAAAAATCATTAGCTTTGAAAACAGTAGTTTTCTTTATAAATCTGTTAGCTACATTTTTCCATATTGAGATGTTGCTGTTCTTGGTAAGTGCCACCAAGTCAGTTCTGACTCATAGTGACTCTGTATAGTGTTTCCAAAGTGGGTTTGAACTGCAAGCCAACCTTGTGCTTATCCTACAGAGCCACACCAGAGTGAATTAAAATAGAAATCTTAATACTTTAATTTTACTTCAAAATAATTCCCAAAAGACATGAAGCTTATACATTTACAAATATAGATAACTACATAAGTTTTCTCAGTGTGAGAGAAAACATTTTTTGGTTTTGGGGTTTTGTTTCATTTGTTTGTTTTTCTTTCTTCAGATGTTTTGTTTACCAGCAATGGCTACTAAGCCATGAAATCCACTTGTATCCTAACGTAGTCACTTGTGAAAGCTGAAGTCGTTTGTTATTAAGTGTTGGTGAGTCAGTCGGTTCTGACTCATAGCGACCCTGTATAGGGTTTCCAAGGAGTGACTGATGAGTTACTGGGTAAGGTCTGGTTATTATAGGAGGTGACCAGATGTTCCAAACATCAAGCCGTGACAGGAAGCTTCCCACCCACTCCAAATGTCATGCTGAGTTCTGAGCAGACTTCCCTTTCCCGTTTCCTTTTTCCCCTCTAATTTGTTTTCTTCAAAGTCTATTCAAAGGCTGCTGCCAAAATGGTCTTCCTGGTCTTCCTCTATTGTTGCTCTGATGACATCATTCCCTTCACTACCTCTCCTTGGGCTTTAATCTCATGGTCAAACTTTGCCTTCATTTCCTTGGACTGCCTATGTGGGTGCCTCTACCTCATTTCCTCCACCATATTTCTTGTTTTTTCTCACCAATTACAACCCAGAATTGCCATTATTTAAGCCTCAGTGTTTGTTGAAAGGAACCCTGGTAGCATTTTTGTTGTTGTTAAGTAGTTTCCAAGACTGTAATCTTTATAGGAGCAGAAAGCCTCAACTTTCTCCTGAGGAAAAAAGTTGGTAGATTTGAACTGCTGATTTGGTGTGGCACTATGGAATAAAGCGCTGGACTGTAAGGTCAGTTTGAACTACAAGGTTGGTGGTTTGAAATCACCAGCCACTCCTCAGGAGAAAATTGAGGCTTTCTGTTCCCATAAAGATATGCAGTCTTTACACAGGGTCGCTATGAGTCAGAACTGACTCAAGGAGACACAACCACCACCACCACCAATGCTAGTTGAACATCACCAATTCTTTTGTTGCAGTGACTCTTTGTATTCCTTCCATCTTCTTCTGATGCTTTCTGCATCATTCAGTATTTTGTCCATGTTGTTGTTGTGCCATCCTGTCTGTTCTGAATCACAGAGGCCCTGGAGAGGGTTTCCAAAAACAGCTGGTAGGTTTGAACTGTGGACGTTGCAACTAGCAGTTCAGAGCTTGTTTTACAGCACCACATATTTTTTCGGTAGAATCCTTCAATATTAGAAGTCGAGGCTTGAATTTTTGTCTTCAGTTCTTTTATGTTGAGAAATGCTTCCCTTTTGGTTTTCTAACTCCAGCTCTTTGTACATTTCATCACAATGCTGCTTTGTCTTTGTGAGATCCTCTTACATCCTCATTTCTTCAATCGCTTGAACTTCTCTATGCTCAAGAGCAAGTTTCAGAGTCTCTTCAGACATCCATTTTGGTCTGTTCTTTATTTCCTCTTTTTAATGACCTTTTGGAGTCCTGGTGTGGCGTGTGCGTCAATGCGCTAGTCTGCAAGCTCAGCTTGAACTACAAGGTCAGCAGTTCAAGCTCATCAGCTGCTTTATCAGAAACCCTTTACAGGGTCACTATGAGTCAGAACTGACTCAACAACACTTAACAACAACAATGACCTTTTGCTTTCTTCATGTATGATTTTCATGATGTCATCCCACAACTCTTGTGGTCTTCAGTCATTAGTGTCTAATGTATTACATCTGTTCTTTAGATAGTCTCTAAATTCAGGTGGGATATATTCAGGTCATAGTTTGGCCTCGTGAACTTGTTTACTTTTCTTCAGCTTCAGCCTGAACTTGCAAATGAGCAACTGATGCTCTGTTCCACAATCAACCCCTAGCATTTTTTGGCTGATTGTCTCTTCTCACAGATGTAGTCAATTTGATTCCTGTGTATTCCATCTGATGGAGTCCATGTGTATTTGCAATAAGTAAGTCATTGATCTTGCAAATTTTCATCATCAATCTCCAGCATCATTTCTATAGCCAAGACCATATTTTCCAACTATTGGTACTTCTTCTCTGCTTCCAATTAACGCATGCTAATTACCAGTAATTATCAGTACACTTTGATGGTATGTTTGATAAATTTCAGACTGAAGAAGTTGGTAGAATTCTTCATCATTATTGACTTTTGTGGTTGGTGTGTAAGCCTGAATAATAGTGGCATTAACTTCTCTTCCTTGTAGGCATATGAATGTTATCCTATCACAGACAGCATTGTACTTCAAGGTAGATCTTGACATAACTCTTTTTGAAGATGGACGTGACGCCATTAGATTCATTCCTGGCATAATAAACAATGTGATTGTCAGATTCAACATGGCCGATACCAATTCATTTCGCCTCACTAATGCCTAGGATGCAGATAATTTTTTACAACTTGCAATTTTTCTAGATTCATACATCGTAAATTCCATGTTCCAATTACAAATGGATGTTTGCACCTGTTTCTTCTTATTTTGAGTTGTGCCCCATCAACAAATGAAGGTCCTGAAAGTTTTGCTCTATTCACATTATCACTGTCAACTCTTCTTTGAGGCAGCAGCTCTGTCCCAGTAGTATTGTGAGTGTCATCCAACCTGATGGGCTCATTTTCTGGCATTATGTCAGACAACATTCCGCTGCTATTCGTAAGGTTTTTAGCGGCTAACCACCCAGAAGAGGCCCACCTCTCCTTCCTAGTCTGTCTTAGTCTGGAAATTCTGCTGAAACCTGTCCACCATGTGTGACCCTTTTATTTAAAATACTCATGGCATAGTTTCCAGTATCACAGAAACTCACAAGCCACCACTGACAGACAGTAGTGGATTACAGAGATATAAATACCCCCTTCAGAGGTGTATAGAGCTAGGTGGGAGATACATTAAGAAACAATAGCTTCCCATTTTGATATTTTTGTTTAATAAAAGTTGCTATGATTTTGTAGAAATACTGCGGACTTAATTTTTCTCATATTTTAATATTTCTTAATAAAAAGGGTTACAATGAGTCAGTACTGACTCGATGGCACCTAACAACAACAACAATAAATAGTGCTGTTGTTGGTAAGTGCCAATAAGTCAGTTCTGACTCATAGTGATGCTGTATAGGGTTTCCAAGGAGTACCTGGTAGGTTTGTACTGCCCACCTGTGGTTCACAGTCCAGTGTTGCTCCTACAATGCCACACCAGGAGTCCTACTAAGTAGTTGTTGTTGTTATGTGCCGTGGAGTCGGTTCTGACTCATAGCTTCTGTACAGGGTTTCCGAAGCTATAAATCTTTACAGGAGCAGAAAGCCTCCTCTTTCTCCTGAGGAACAGCTGGTAGTTTCGAACTGCTGACCCTGAGGTTAACAGCCCAATTCGTAACCACTGTGCTCCATTATAGCTTCTAGGAAATCATTCAAGATTATTGCAATAAGGAAATTATTCAACATTATTGAGATTAAAAAATCTACGATTCAGGGTAAATATCCCAAAGTACTCCCTTTTGTAAGAGTTCTAATCTGTAATAAAAAATGTAATTTTTGAAGACTGTAAAACTATACACTAATTAGAGTTGAAATGTATTGATGTGTAGCTAAGGAGCTGAGCTCTCTTAGCTGGGAGCACATTTTAAATTGTGGAAGCATGGAGATTAGGGATTACAGACTGGCCTTAAGTTAAAATAGTGCTGAACTACTTGTAGCATGGTCGTTAGTATTGTGAAGCCTCAGGTTCTGCCTCTTGAAAAGTCATAAACCAGAATTTTATTCTCTATTTTTTTTGGTTGGCATAAATTGAGAGGGCAGGGGGACTTCGGGCAGCATGGTGGACTAGGCAGGCCCACTGCACAGACCCTCTGCACCAAAAATAGACAGAATGGAGCAGATACAGATGAAGTCCTAGCACCCTGAGCTTCAGAAGAAAGGTTAGAAAGGTTCATGGAGTGCTTGCTGGGAGGAGAGGCCAAGCAGGGAAAGTGAGAGATGGAGACAGACTGCTGAATGGCTGACAAGATACAGCTCCACTATCTTGTGAACTGCTTTGGCCCAGAGGAATGCCTGGCAGAGCAGATTTGTGCATGTGACAGAAAAAGTGCAATTTCTTCTTTTTCCCCATGCTCCCCTAGTGACCAGAAATGTGACCAGCTTCCACCCTCATGGCCCCCAGTGTAGACCCTGCTCTTCAAGAGTTCAGAGCTGTATGGTTGGGAGCCACGCCAGCATGAGGTAGGGGCTCGCTGCACCACTTTGGTGCCTGCATTTGGGTGAACTTGGATGCAGACCAAGCCACCGGATCAGCATTTGGCCAGTCACCCTTTCTCCCAGCTTTGCTGTAGTCCTGACAGACACTGAAACCAGCTCTAACAAGAGTACCCATGAACAACTTCCGGACTGGACCGAGTACCTGAGGCCAATAGGAACTCCATCTAGAGGCAGGAACTCTGCTGTCACATCCCTTCCACAACCACCTCCCTCATGAGCTCCTTCACTTGGCAGGAGTCCCTCACAGATTTCTCCCTTCTGGGTCCAACAACTGCATTGTTTGTTTTTACAAATATGACAACCCCATCATGCCCAGAGCTCACATTAAGAAACAAGAGAGAATGGTTCAAACAAATGACCAAGATGCAGAGCCAAAACACATTTCTGAGGATGAAAAGGTAATATAATTTACTAAAAAATAGTTCAAAAGAATGATAATTAGGAATTGTCAAAGGACTGATAGAAAGATCTAGGAAAGGAAGGTGAACACAGAAAAAACTACAGAAAAATGCAGGAAAACACTACAAGAAAAAACAGACAAAACTAAATGTAAATTTTGAGACAATACAAAGCCTACTGTTAGAAATCCAGAAGATTAATACTGAGATCTCAGAAATGGACAATCACTGAAAGGGCAAAGGAGTACATGTGAAGCAATGGAAGCCCAAATTAGTGAACTTGAAGATAAATTTCTTAATAGATGTATGCTAAATGGACAGACAAAATAAAGAATAAAAAACCCTGAGAAAAGTCTAAAAGTTATGTGGAACACCATGAAGATGAAGAACTTAAGGTTGATCAGAATTCCAGAAAAGAAAAAGACAAGCACAGAGAAAATTGTCAAAGAGTTGTTGGAAGAAAACTTCCCTAACATCTTGAAAGACAAGAAGCTTACAAGAAGCTGTTGTTGTTGTTGTTAGGTGCAATCGAGTCTGTACCCACTCATAGTGACACTATGCACAACAGAATGAAACAAGGCCTGGTCCTGAACCAACCTCACAATTGTTGCCACACTTGAACCCACTGATGCTGCCATTTTGTCAATCCATCTCACCGGGCAGCTTCCTGTTTTTCTCTGACCCTCCACCTTACCAAACATAATATACTTCTGCAGTTACTGGTCCCTCCTGACAACATGTCCAAAGTATGAAAGACGAAGTTTGGCCATCCTGGCCTCCAAGGAGCACTCTGGCTGTGCTTTTTCCAACACAATTCTGTTGGTTCTTTTGGCAGCCCATGGCACTTTCAATATTCTCCTCCAACACCATAACTCAAAATCATCAGTTCTTCTATGGTCTTCCTTATTCACTGTCCAGCTTTTGCATGCATATGAGGCTATTGAAAATACTATGGCTTGGGTCAGGCTTAGTCCTCAAGC
>NW_006408621.1:7512047-7512876 GCF_000296735.1 Chrysochloris asiatica
AATCCTGAGAGCAGTTCGGGAAAAACGAAAAGTTACTTACAAAGAAGAAACAATGAGACTACCCTCTGATTTCTCAGCAGAAACCATGTAATCAAGAAGACAGTGGAATGACATCTACAAAATCCTGAAAGAGAAAGATTGCAAACCAATAATCATATACCCAGCAAAGTTGTCCCTCAAATTTTGTTGTTGTTGTTAAGTGCTATACAGTTGGTTCTGACTCATAGTGACCCAGTGTAGGGTTTCAGAGGAGCAGTTGGTGAGTTTGAACCTCTGACCTTGCAGTTCAAACCAACCTTAAGGTCTAGTGCTTATTCTACAGTGCCACATGATGGCAAAATTAGGACATTTCCTAATAAACAAAATTTAAAGAAATTTCTAATGACCTAATTCATTTTACAAAAAAATGCTAAAGGTTATTCTTTGGACTGAGAACCAACAACGGTAGACAACAATCTGAGATTACCATATATGACAACACCACTCAGAACTGAATCCAGGTATAGAAGTATTTGAAGTAAAACAAACCTATAAGATTGAAAATAGAAAAACAGAGATATCAATGTATAATGAAGTCAATTGCAAAGTAAAAAGGGGAATAGTGTAGCTACGCTGTTGTTAAGTACTTTCAAGTCAGTTCCAACTCACAGCAAGCCTCCATAGGGTTTTCAATAAGTGGCTGGTGAGTTTGAACTCTCATTGACCATATGATTCAAACTGACCTTGCAGTACAGTGCATTATCCTACAGCACCACACCAGCACTCCACAGTAGATATAGAACTTCTAAATGGCAAGGAAGTCAAGTAGATTTCAAGATAAAACTTGAAA
>NW_006408621.1:7534080-7538780 GCF_000296735.1 Chrysochloris asiatica
AAACCCGAATTACTGAGCTTGAATATAAATCTCTCAATGCTAGAAGAACAATCAGAAAAAAAGAATGAAAAATTCCAGAGAAAGCCTAAGCGTTATGTGGGACACTATGGAGAAGAACAACTTACAGGCAATCATAATTCCAGAGCAGAGGCAAGCAAAGAGAAAACTGTGGAAGAGTTTTTGGAAGAAAACTTCTCTGACATCATGAAAGATGAGATGATAAGCATACAAGAAGCTGAATGATCCCAAAAGAAAATCACCAAGACATAATACAATCAAATTTTCCAAAATCAAAGACAAGGAAAGAATCCTGAGAGCAGCTCAGGAAAAATGAAAAGTTATCTATGATGGAGAAACAATATGACTAAGCTTGGATTTCTCATCAGAAACAATGTAGACAAGAAGGCAATGGAATGACATACACAAAACTCTGAAATAAAAAGATTGCCAACTAAAAATCATATCCCCAGCAAAGCTGTCTCTCATATATGATGGTGGAATTAGGACATTTCCTGATAAACAGAAATTAAAAGATATTTGTAATAGCCAGACCAACTTTACAAAAAATGCTGAAGTGTGTTCTTTGGGCTGAGAACCAACAACAGCAGACAACAACCTGAGATTACCATACATGACAACACCATCCAGAACTCAATCCAGATATAGAAGTATTTAAAGTAAAACAAACCACAAGACTAAAAATAGGAAACCAGCAATATCAATGTATAATGAAGTCATACTACAAAGAAGGAATAATGTAGATACAGAACTTCCAAAATGACAAGGAAGTCAAGTAGATTTCAAGATAAAACAAGACTTTTAAGTAGGAAAAAAATTAATAAATTACAGGGTAGGTTCAAAGAAAAATAATACACTTGTACCTCAAAATAAAAAAGACATCAAGCGAGAAGAACGGAGAGCGGGATCCTACCCCAAGAAGCAGCGATGCCAGGGATGGCTACAGAGATGATGACTTGGACAGATGGAGCAGATGGGGATACTGGACTCGGGGAGGGAGAAGGGCTGTGTGCTGGCAGCTGGAGGGTGGGCCTTTGTGGTGTCCCCTTTGGTTATTTGATGATGCATGGAGGGGATAGTAATCATTGCAATGAAATAAAATATGATAGGATGGGTATAAAGCTGATGTTCTCCCATGTAAACCTCACAATAAAAACTTTAAAAAAATCAAAAATAAAAAAGAGAGAAAAATCGGAAAGACTTCGTAAAAAAAATAAAAAATAAAAAGAAGATGGAAGAAATACAGAGTCATTGTACTAAAAACAATTGGTCAATATTCAATCATTTCAAGAGGTATCATATGATCAAGAACTGATAGTATTAAAGGAAGAAGTCCAAGCTGCACTGAAGGCAGTGGAAAAGAAACAAGGCTCCAGGAATTAATGTAATACAAATTGAAATGTTTCATCAAACTGATGCAGCACTGGAGGTACTCATTCATCTATGCCAAGACATTTAAAAGACAGCTACCTGGCCAAGCAATTAGAAGAGAACTATACTTGTGTCTATTCCAAAGAAAGGTGACCCAATTGAATGTGAAAATCATCCAATAATATTAAGATAATCTTAACATTTACTTAATCATAAGTAAAATTTTGCTGAAGATAATTGTATAATGCTTTCAGCTGTACATTGAAAAGGAGTTGCCAGAAATTGAAACTGGATACAGAAGATGACATGGAATGAGGGAAATCACTGCTAATATCAAATGGATCTTCGTTGAAAGTAGAGACGACCAGAAAGATGTTTACTTGTGCTTCATTGACTATGCAAAGGCATTTGACTGTGTGAATCATAACAAACTTTAGATAGCATTGGGAAGAAAGGATGTTCCAGAACACTAAATTGTGCTCATGAGGAAACTGTACATAGATCGGAAGGCTGTCATTTGAACAGAAAAAGGGGATACTAAATGGTTTAAAATCAGGAAGAATGTGCACTAGGCTTGTATTTTTTCACCATAGTTATCCAATCTTAATGCTGAGCAAATAATTTAAAAATCTAGATTATACGAAGAAGAATGTGGCATCAGAATTGGAGGAAGGCTCATTAACAATCTGTGGTGTGCAAATAACACAATCTTGTTTTCTGGAAGAAGACTTGAAATACTTAACTAACAAAGATTCAAGACAGTATGGATTGCCCCTCAAGGTAAAGAAAATGAAAATCTTCACAACTGGACCAATAAATAAAATAATAAACGGAAAAAGATTGAATTTTTCAAAGATTTCATTTTGCTTGAATCCACAATCAACACTCACTGAAGCAGCAATGAAGAAACTAAATGATTTAATGCATTAGGCTAATCTGCTATAAAAGATCCCTTTTAATTGTTAAAGGATGAAGATAGCACTTTGAGGTCTAAAGTATGCCAGACCCAAACCAAGGTATTTTCACTCCATATTCATGTGAACGTTGGATAATGAGAAAGGAAGACTGAAGAAGAACTAATGCATTTCAGTTATAGTGTTGGTGAAGAATATTGAAAGTACCATGGACTACTAGAACAAATAATTCTGTCTTGGAAGGAGTACAGGATGTAGCAAGGATGGCAAGACTTTGTCTCTTGTAATTTGGTCATATAGTTAGGAGGGAACAGTTCCTGAAGATGACATCATGCTTGGTAAAGTGGAGGATCAGTGAAAAAGAGGAAGACCCCCCCAGGAATGGATTGACATAGTGACAGCAACAATTGGTTAAACATAACAATTGTGAGGATGGTGAAGGACTGGTCAGTGTTTCATTCCATTGTGCATAATTGGTTCTGACTCCTCACTACTCTGTATCAGGTTTCCAAGTAGGAGCTGGTGGTTTTGAACTGCTGACCTTCCAATTATCCTACAGCACTTCACCAGGACTCAGTTATGCATAGGATTGTTATTAGTCAGTGCTGACTGGAGAGTACCTTACAAGAAAAACAACACGTAATGCTGAAAGGATGCCAGCACACCCATGTTATTACCCATGTCCCCTTCTGGTAATGTTAACTACAAAATGCAATTTCTACTGCCAGAGGGAAGACTTGGAGTGATTACTAGGGGTGGTAGATTTGGAAGGAAAAAATAAACTCTTGTTTGTCCCTTATACTCGTAATTGTTTCCTTATCACACTTGCAAAGTCTTCCTTGGTTCCAGCATCTGTGATTAAATACTGTCCACTTGCTGAAAAAAAGAAAAGATACAAGAAAACAGAAGAGCAAATAAAGGATGTTTTGAAAAAAATAGACTGGAAAATGTCATAGCAAGAGGTTTTTCAAATTTGTTGTCTAGTTGTGGATTTTATTTGAAAACCTTGAAATAGAAATTTAAAATCTCCCTTTAATGAAAGACTCAAGAATAAACCATTTTTAAAGATTTTCTCTAAAGTGTTACATATTTTCTATAAAAACTACCAGCCTCATTTCCTTTAGGTGATGTGCTATACATTCAAAGAACAAAGAATTTCCTGAGTCTGTTTAGAGTGTATAGTACCCGTTACTAAGCATTTACCACATTCCCTCAAGAATTTGGTAGATGTTTGAAAAACAAAAATAAACAATATAAAAATTTACATAAAATCTTGAGGTGTTTATTAGCATAGAATTGTGTAAGTCTTAGCAATTACTGCGTAGAGTAACCATTGACATCAAATTAACACTTGTTAGGCTTGGTTTGCCTTAAACAATTTGAATATCCATATAAGCCTATGAAAATGGAAAGATCTTTGGATTGGAAGTAAAATATCAATTTGGATCCCACTGTTAATGGATATGGAGTTTCTTTTGGATATAACAGAAATACCAGGGAATTAGATGCTAGTGATGATTATACTTCCCGGTGAATATTTTTAAAAATCACTAAATTCTATGTTTCGGTGAATTTTATACATGTATATGTGTCTCTGGTAGCGTGGTGGTTATGAATCGAGCTGTGAACCGCAAGGTCAGCAGTTCGAAACTACCAGCTGTTCCGCAGAAGGAAGATGAGGCTTTCTGCTCCCATCAAGATTTACAGACTCGGAAATTCTATACAGGGTCACAATGAGTCGGAACTGACTCCATGGCACATAACCACCACCACCATATATGTCTATGTATGTGTGGAGTGAAGGAGCTCTGGTAGCATAGTGGTTACAAGTCGGGCTGCCAACCTCAAGGTCAGCAGTTCGAAACTACCAGTGATTTTGCAGGAGAAAGTTGAGGCATTCTGTTCCCATAAAGATTTACAGCCTCGGAAACCCTGTGCAGGGTCACTATGAGTCAGAACCGACTCCACGGTACTTAACAACAACAATGTGTGGAGTGAGTCCTGGTGTGGTGCACTGGACTGCTAACCACAAGGTGGATAGCTCAAACCCCCAGGTGCTCTTTGGAAACCCTATATAGGATCATTATGAGTCAGAAGTGACTGGACAACATTTAACAACAACAAAAACAACCACATATATGTATGTAATTTGTATATGTGTATATGCAGATTATATTTCAACAAGAAAATCCTAGTCCCAGTGGGACCACAAAGTTGGTTTGAACTGCAAGGTCAGCAATCCAAATTCACTAGCCACTCCTCAGACACCCTACACAGGTTCGCTATGAGTCCAAATGGACTTTATGGCCTTTAACAAGAAGAAGCAACAATGGGTTGGTCAATTTACCAATTATTTACCAGTGAAAATCATCGGACAATCTCTTTGATATCTCAAGC
>NW_006408621.1:7542279-7542795 GCF_000296735.1 Chrysochloris asiatica
AGTATAGGACCTTAGGTGGAATCCTGAGTCCCATCCACAACCTTATGAGGTGAGACATTCCCACTAGAAAGGACAAGCTGACTGGAACAGCTACAATGACAGAAGATAACATCTTCATGATGAACCTAACCTATACTCAGAGCGGTAGTTACTCTAAATACCAGCAGAGAGGGAAAGAGTCTTCAAATCAAGTGTCAATGCTATCCGCTTTGTGCAAAGGGTAGATAGGGTCGGGCAACTTAGACATTGGCTATCTAAAATGAGGGGGCAATAAAGGCATGAATTGACTGGCTTACAAGCTTTCAAGAGGTAGCTTATTTTAAGAGTGTGGGGGGGAAAGAAAGAGTCCCTACTGAATAGCTATCATCTTCTCTAGATGGGCGTGGTGAAAGGAGATGGGGATACGATTTGTAAGATTCAGTAGTGAATAACTGTTATCATGACTAATCGTGACTGTCACAATTATAAAGGTAGAAGTTTTGTAACAAAAAAAGGGGAGTGGTTAATCTTACAGTC
>NW_006408621.1:7542895-7552265 GCF_000296735.1 Chrysochloris asiatica
CAACAACAACAAGTTTACCAATTATGCAAACTTCTGTTTTCTCCATTATAAAGCTCAGCAGTTATATTAGATCAGTGTTCTTCAAATTACAAGTTGCAATTTGGTGGTGATTGGCAAAATCAATTTAATGGATTCCATTCAGTGTCTTTTAAAAAATGAAGCCAAACAATATCAGAGTACACTGCACGTAAAACTGTCATATCACCAAAGTTTTGTTTCCCTTATTCAGTATGTGTGCCTGCTGAATGATAATTTAAAATATATATTGTTTTCAGTATGGATTGCTGTCAGAAAGTTTCAAACTCACCAGTGTTCATTGCAACGCTATTCACAATAGCCAAAAGGTTTAAACAACCTAACTACCCAGCAACAGATGAATGGATAAACAAAATGTGGTACATACATACAATGGAATACTACATAGTCAGTAGCAGAAATGAAGTCTTGATACATGCTTGGAGCTTGAAGACATTATGCTAAGTTAAATAAGTCAAACGCAAAAATACAAATATTGTATCACCATTTATATTAAAAGGCAGAGGTATGTTGTTATTAGGTACCATCGAGTCAGTGCCGACGCATAGTGACCCTATGCACAACTGCACAAAACACTGCCCTATCCTGCTACATTTCTTCGATTGCTTTTTGTTTAAGCCCTTGTTCAAAAAGGATCTTCCTCTTGTTCTGACCCTCCATTTTACCAAACATAATATTCTTCTCCAGGGATTGATTGATCTCTCCCAATAGCATGTCTGAAGTATGAGATACAAAGTCTTGCAATCTTGGCTTCTAAGGAACATTCTGACATTACTTCTTCCAAGACAGATTTGTTTGTTCTTCAGGCAGGTCATTCATAGTACTTTTAGTATACCTCTCCAACACCATAATTCAAATGCATCAATTCCTCTACAGTCTTTTGTTGTTAGGTGCTATCGAATATAAAGAAAACAAAATGTATTAGTGATTACTAGGGATGGTTATTGTTATTAGGTGCTGTCATTTCCTACTCATAGGAACTTTGTGTAGAACACAATGAAACATTGCCAAGTCCTGCACTATCAAGGGAGAAGAGCAGAGAGCGGAACTCTACCCAGAGAAGCAGTGATGCCTGAAATGGAGCCAGAGATGATGACGTGGAGCGATGGAGCAGCTGGAGACTTTAGATCCAGAGAGCGAGAGCGACTGTGTGATGAAGACCTTGGGGGTACGAGGAAGGATTGCATGGAGGGGATTGTAACCATGACAATGAGACGATATATGATAGAATGAATGTAAAACTAATGTTCTCCCATGTAAACTATCACATAATTCACAAGAAATCATTTAAGGAAAAAAACAAACAAACAAACAAACAAACAGTGCAGTTGTTGGAGCCATGTCTGACCAGCTGTTCACTGGTCAGTCTCCCCCTCTTGCTGTGCCCGCTTGGCCTGTCCTCCCAGCAAACACTCCATCCACATCTCTAATCTTTCTTCTGAAGTTCAGGGTACCAGAACTTTCATTTGTGTGTGTTTTACTTTATATCTTATATCTTTGTTGTAGAGGATCTGTGTAGTGTCTGCCTAGTTCGTCATCTTTTCAGAAGTCTGTTTTGCTAAGGATTAATTTTACATAAAATGAGCTTAAGTGCCAATTTTCTATTTTATACCAAAGTTATCAGGTCTCTAAAAGACAAATCTCTGCTTTAAAATTTGTCACATTTAGCGTATTTAAACAGCACCCTCTAAAGTTTGAGAGTCATTGTATGTATTTTGATTCTTCAGTGCAAGGTTGTTGATTCTTTAAAAAACATGATTTCAAGCATTCATAGGACACTGATGTTGTTGTTAAGTAACATCAAGTCAGTTTAGACTCAGAGCGACTTTCTGCACAACCGAATGAAACTCTATCCAGTCCTGCACCATCTTCACAATTCTTATGTTTAATCCCACTGTTGCTGCCACTGTGTCAATCCATCTCACTGGTAGGTGTTCCTCGTTATCCCTGACTCTCCACTTCACAAAGCATGATGTCCTCCTCTAGGGAATGGTCCCTCCTGACAACATGCCCAAAGTACAAGAGACGAGGGCTCACCATCCTTGTTTCTAAGGAGCATTCTGACTTTACTTCTGCCAACACAGATTTGTTTGTCCTTCTCATACGGTGCATGGTACTTTGAATATTCTCCAACACCATAATTCAAATGCAGCAATTATTCTCCAGTCTTCCTTTTCATCTTCCAACTTCCACATGCATATAAGGTGATTGAAAATACCATGACTTAGGTATTTTCATAGGACATATACCTATGCAAAGATTCCTGGTGTGGCGCTGTAGTATAAGCACTGGATTTTGCTGATTGCAAAATCGGTGGTTGAAACCCATCAGCTGCTTATTAGGGTCACTATGAGTCAGAACCAACTCACTGGCACTTAACAAAAACAACAATACCCATACAAATTAGTGATCAGAACTCAATGCTCAAATAATTTGTAATGGTTGTAGATTGCTGTTGTTGTTGTTAATTACTGTGGAGTCGACTCCGACTCATAGCGACCCTGTACAGGGTTTCTGAGGCTGTAAATCTTTATGGGAGCAGAATGCCTCATCTTTCTCTGGTGGAACGGCTAGTAGTTTCAAACAGCCAACCTTGAGGTTAGTAGCCTGATTCATAACCACTACGCTACCAGAGCTCCTTAATGGTTGTAGATTAAGCCACTATAAAGAAAAATTATAATAATAACAAAGCTAAAAGATCATATTTTTAAATAGTAGCTAATTCTTTTAGGGGTCCTGCAAGACAAATACTGGACTAGCAACTGCAAGTTCAGTGGTTCAAATCCATGAGCAGCTCCTCAGAAAGTCTATACAAGGTCTCTGAATTGGCACTTAATAATAATGAAAATCTAGAAAATATGTCATTACTGTTATTCTTGCAGTGCAGTGAACTATTTCATATGTCTCTTCTAGCCAATCTTTGTAACCCCCACCAAGTTCCTCTTTCTTGATGTGTCTGGGTAAGAGAAGTTGGTGGAAGATGCTGATGGGTTATGTGATTCCGTTCCGAGTGATTGTTAACAGAGTTAATTAAGAAAACTTGAAACTCTAATGTGAGTATAAGATAAGACCTCTCAAAGGAAGGAGGGAGAAACTAGCCACCATCAAGGAAGAAGAGCCAGGAGTGGAGCATATTCTTTGGACAGAAATCCCTAAGAATTAAGCTCCTCAACCCAGGGACAGGAAGCTGTGGGATTGGAAGAGTGGCAGAGTAGCAGCAGCTTGATAGATGCAAAATACTCATCTTCAGAAAGTCATCTTTAATACATGTTGTTTTTCTGAACTGGATTCATTCTTAGGCTAGTCTCATGTATCTTAGCTATGTTTGTCTTATGCTTTCTTAATGATATGATTGCAAAAAAAGAAAGAACTATGAATTTGTAGAGCTTCACATTTCTCAAGAATATATTCCTAATTATAAAGGCAATTTATCAATTTTTAATCATCCAGAATTTTGAGAAATTAATACTATTTTATATGGCCCCTGAAACAACATTAATTTTCCCCTCCCGAGTAATCATAATGACTTTTAGTAGACTATGTTTTGGAATATCTTTTATTAGTTGTGTGGTACTTAACCTCTCTAAGCCTAAGGTATTCAATCTACAATTGAAAAGAGCATTAGAAATCTCAAGAGTTACTATGAGGATTCAGTGAATGATGTAAAGAAATGAGCTGGCATAAAGTGAACCCCACCAACATACACACACACAAAATCCACTGCCATCTAGTTGATTCCAACTCATAGCAGCCCTAGGACAGGGTAGAAATCCTTAGGGTTTCTGAGACGGTAAATCTTTATGGGAGCAGACAGCCTCATGTCTCTTCCATGGAGACATTGGTGGGTTTGAACCACTGACCTTGTGGTTAGCAGTCCAATGCTTATCCTACAGTACACAAGGACTCCTTGGTATATGGTGGGGCTCAATAAAAGATTGTTGTTGTTAAGTGCTGTGAGTCAAATTTCCGACTCAGCAACCTTGTATAGGGTTTGGCGGTGGTGGTAGTGTGCTATGGAGTTGGTTCTGATTCATAGCAACCCTGTATAAGGTTTCCAAGGCCACAAATCTTTGTGGGAACAGAAAGCCCCTCATCTTTCTCCCCCAGAGTAACTGGTGGGCTCAAACTAGCAACCTTGTGGTTTGCAGTCCAGTGCTTATTCTATGAAGCCACCCACTACACTGACCAGGAAACGAACCCATGTAAACTGTTTGGAAAGCAGCTATATTCATGACTATACCAAAGTTCAACTGTCCAAAGATTGCGTTTATTAGGTGTCAAGTTGGTTCCAACTCATAGTGACCCTGTATAGGGTTTTCAAGAAGCAGCTTATGGGTTTGAATCATCGACCTTTTGGCTAGCAGTCCAGTGCTTATCCTACAGCATACACCAGGACTCCCAGTAAAAGATGGCCATTGCTATTACTTTGTCAAATAATAATCTGTATTGTCAAGCTGATTAATAGTTAATTCACATTACCTAAAACATATTTTGTCAAAGCATAGATCTTAAGTTAAACATCTGCTGCCTACGAATCCTGTGTGGTGCCATAGGATAACCACTGGACTGCTAACCACACTGTCAGCAGTTTAAACCCATCAGCTGCTCCTCAGAAAACTTTATACAGGGTTGCTGGACAACAGTGTTATTCCCTTAGAAAGAAGAAAAAGTAGCTATTTTAAGTAATCAAAAGCCCTATTCATACACAAGTTAAAGAATATTAAATATACCTTACTATAATCTTAAATGCATTTGTTGTTGTTGTTAAGTGCCATCGTCAGTTCTGATTTATAGCAACTCTGTATAGTGTTTCTGAGGAGCGGCTGGTAAGTTTGAACTGTTGACCTTGCAGTTTAAACTGACTTTACAGTTCAGTGCTTATCTTCCAATGCCACACCATTATGTGTGATATATATCACATAAAAAGATCTGAAACGATTTTATTTCTTCAGATAAAAATGTTAGAAACTATATATATATCACTAAAAAATACAAAAGAAAAGTTAAGCTTTCAAGGAGAGATTGAAATAAGATTTTTTTCAAAAGCTTGTACTTATTCTAAACACGTTTCTTTAAATCTTAGCCATAGTGTCAACTTGTAAAATATTTAATAATAAAAAGTTCCTTAATACCCTTCATGTTTCATGATCTGTCAGCTAACTTTAAAGATAAGAGCATTCTTGATTAATAGTTCTTTCTAAACCTTTGATGTAGGTAAATATTGCCTTTCATAACCTAGTCGTAAAGATTTCCAGGAAGTAGCAACCTGGTAGCAATTGTAATGGTGTTTAAACTCAATGTCAAAGACACTGACATATTGCAACTACACATGAGCTTAATATATCAGAAAAATTAAAACCAAATACTTAGTAATGGCTACAGGAATTGCAAATATAGATCTTGGAAAGAAATTATAGGGCAGGTTTAGCAAATAGGTTTAAACATATTCTAACACCAATTTTGGGGTTCCTGCCTGAATCCTTGTGTTGAGAAAGATTTTTGAGGATGAAGTTAGTGCTCTGGGAGAGTGAGCAAGATATCATGATCTCAAAGCAACGGATAGGCAGGAGGGCCTGATTTGCCAGCTAATCTAGGTTTTCCATATGTAGAATTGGGATCCCAACTGCTCCTTGTTGTGGAGCTGCTTCCTCCTTTTCTCTCTGAAAACTGACTGTCCCCCATCTCTGCACATGGCAGGACATGCCACCCTCCAGCACCTGAGTTTACTGTCAGCAGTTTGAATGATAGAGATTAAGCAGTGGCCTTTTTCTGTTTAAGTAGAAATTATGTCTACTTAATATAAGGATAAAGAAAATTTACTGAAGGAAGTTCAGACTCAACAGGAAGATTAGTAGACCAAAATCAGGCAAGAGCCAAGGGATAGAAGATAATGGTGATCTGCTTAGGATGCAGGCATCAACACTGGACACTTGTTGTCTACTGCTACTGGACTCTCCCACCCCTGGACACTCACCTTCTGCCAATGGAATCTCAACTCTACCACAGCCACCACAAATAATCTCTGAGTCAATTTTATGTTCTCTCAAAATTCAAAATTCCAGGCTGGAACGTGGGAATCACCGTACTCAGATCACAGACATATACTGCAACTATTGGCAGAGGGTCAATTCTTGTAGAAATGTAAGTTAAACAGATACTGTCAAAAGATGCTGCTAGGGGGAGAACAACCAAGATGGCAGATCGGGTGGAAGTGCAGTAAGGAGTTCCATCAGCAACAACACAGAATACCTGACCTAGCAGGCTCAGGGGATGGTCCCAGAACTCTGAACCACATATAAAGGAATATTTAGAAGGTTGGAAGGCTTACAACTAGGGGAGTTTGTAGCAGAAGCAATAAATCCATTGCTTTCTAATTCAAGATGCTCAGCTGCTCCTCTTGGGTGGACCGAGCAGGGAAAGGATCAGAAAAGTCACAGATGCCTGACAGAACTGCAGAGATAAAGGTGTGGACATTCTTTATTTTTGTAACTGTTCATTGGTCTCTCAATGTCTGTGCACCTCCATTTTGGTGCCTAGAGGGGATACCTGAGAGAGTGGAAACCCCACCCCCACCCCCTGAAGGGTCTACTATGCATGCACACAGATCTCCTCAAAATTTAAAGTGACAGTTTCAAATGGCAGTGCAAAATAACCACAGTCAGCCCTAAACTGTTTATCACTAGGAAAAAGGCCTGAAAGGGGATTGTGGAGCAGGACAGGCAGACTAAAAAGGAAATAGGCCAAAAATTAAATCCTGAGTTATGTCACAATGACTAACAGTGGCATCTTGAAATATCTTAGGAAGAAGAGTGACAAGGGAAGACCATCACCTGATCACATCTACCTGGAGGCAATCAGAAAGCATAAAAATTACCAAAATACACACCCATCTAAGTATTAAGGGCACAGATAACTCCTGAATATGTTCCAAAAACAGAAACAGATGAACATATCAGCATATGTCCAGAAACGAGATAAAGTGACTGAGGCAAATGAGCTGGAAGTAGACCTACACTCCATACTGGAAGATGAGCAGGCTTTGGAGATGCCTGAGAAGGAATTCAGAAAAATTATTATAAACTGTATCAAAACCCTATACAATGGAGTTGAGAAAAATAAGGAAGAAGTCAGGAAAGTGCTACAGGAACAATCAAATAAGATATATAGAGCATTGGAAACAATTCAAAAACTACAGAAAGAGGTCCAAACGATTAATAATAGAATGTCTGAAATGGATAATACAATGAAAGAGCAAAGGAGTAGAACTGAAGAGATAGAAGCCAGAACTAGTGAGCTAGAAGATAAATCTCTTAACACTACTAAGATAGAAGAGCAAACACAAAAAAGATTTTAAAACTCTGAAGAAGGTCTACGGTTCATGTTAGACAATATGGAGAGCAATAACGTAAGAATTACTGGCATTCCAGAATAGGAAGAATCACACAAGTCCACAGAGGAGATAGTTGAAGAACTTCTGGAAGAAAATTTACCTAACATCCTGAAAAACTGAAAGATAAGAATTCAAAAAGCTCAACAAATCCCAGGATGGGTAGACCCTAAAAGACAATCACCAAGACATATACTAATCAAGCTCTCTAAAATCAAAGATAAGGACAGAATCCTGAAAGCAGCTAGGGAACAGAGAAATGTAACATACAAAGTCAAGCAAATCAGATTAAGCTCGGATCTCTCCACAGAAACAATGCAGGCAAGAAGGCAATGGGAAGACATATATAAAACCCTGAAAGAAGAAAACTACCAACCAAGAATCCTCTACCCATCAAGCTGTCGATCAAATATGATAGTGTAATCAAAACATTCCAGGATAAACAGAAGCTAAGGAATTATGCCAAAGCCAACCCTGCACTGAACAACATCCTAAAGGAAGTTCTGTGGACTGAGAACCAATAAGACAGACACCAGAGATTGTCATATGTGGCAGCATCACCCTGAACTCAATTGACAAATGGAAGAGTCAAGAACAGAATAAAATTATAAGAACAGAGGATCTGGGAGGTCAGTCTATGATCAAAACAATTACAATGTGAAAGAAGGTAAACACAGAGGAATAGAAATCCAGGTGGTGAGAAGATCAGGTAGATTACAGGATAAACTAGACCGTCTTAAATGGAGGGAAGAGTTAATGGAATATAAGGTAATCACAACAGTGGAGTTCGGGTGAGGAGTTTATTTCAGGTGTTGGGGAGGGCAATACAAGAAGGGGGAGGAGGCAGAAGAACAAGATAGATAGGGGAATACTGAGACAGGTTTGCAAAGCCTAAGTGGGACAGAGGTAAATAGTGATGCATTCTCAATCTTGGAACAACAGCGCTCTGTGATACAGGGATCTAGGCATAGTTTGAAGAGGGGAAATAATACTAAAATGCCTGACTGTCTTATGAATGTTGGTTTCCCTTACCTCTGGTAGCATAATGGTTACAAATTGGGCTGCTAATCTCACGGTCAGCAGTTCAAAACTACCAGCTGTTCCATGGGAGAAAGAAGAAGCTTTCTGTTCCTGTAAAGATTTACAGCCTCAGAAACCCTGTACAGGGTTGCTATGAAATGGAACTGACTCCATGGCACATAACAACAACAACAACTATTGTAAAATAGACACTTGAGTGGGATAGAAAGGAATGTTGGGAAACATGATTACAGAAAATTTACAAGCCCATCTTAAGCCTATAACTGATTGGAATACCTAAAAGGGGTTCTAGAACTTGCCCAGTGACATAGGCCTTTTGCAAAGCCTTTGCAGAGGATAAGGCCTTAGGTGGACTCCTGAATCCCATCCAGAACCTTATGAGGTGAGACAATCCCACTAGCAAGGACAAGCAGACCAGCCTGGAACAGCTAGAGCAACAGAAGATACATCTTCAAAGAAAGATCATCAGGAATAACACAAAACAAAAATGTCAGCATGACTGGCTACTATAAGAATAAGCAAGCTGTTTGCCAGGAAGTCATCAAAGCAAGCAATCAGGTTCCTTCAGGACAAACTCCCTTCTAAGACTGAAACTCAAGAGAACACATGCACAGGTATGTAAGCTTTCTGGCAATGACATTGGTCTACTGGTTAGTGGAAGAGGGGGAAAAGCAGCAATGAAGAAATGGGCTGAGTTCAACCACAGTCCATTGACTCCCAATGACCTGGAGATGAGAGAGAGAAGAGAAAGGGCTATTTGGTCTAAAGTGTGGTGAGACCTGAGGACACTTGAGCCCATGGACAAGGACTTAGTCACAGAGGGCTGATCTGAGAGTGAAGCATCCAGCTGATATGAAGTGAGGGGACGTGCACAAGAACACCCAACTTGCAGACAGTATCCATTTG
>NW_006408621.1:7556155-7628301 GCF_000296735.1 Chrysochloris asiatica
GCTACAGAGAATAGAAATACTGTTAACTGATAGTACATGGAGAGGATTGTAATCATTTTGATGAAACAAGTTGTATGATTTGTTCATTATAAAACTGATGATCTGCCCTGTAAACTTTCACTCAATCCACAATAAAAACATAAAGAAAAAAAAAGGTGCTCTTAGCATGCTGCATTCTGCTAGGCAGAGGGCATGTGAGAAAATGACAAGTGCCCACCCAGTTTAGAAAAACTGCTGTTACAGAAAAAAGAGAGGAAACAAGCTGAGTATGAAAGTTTAAAGTTTGGGTAAAGTTACTTAGTTTGGGCAAAGCTAGGGAATTTGGTAGTTATATAGGCCTGGGGTCAAATTGCAAGGAAGAATTAGAAAGAACTGAGATAGAGAAATAAACCTAGAGATGACCTCAAGGCAGATTCTAATAGTAAAGATTGCTGTTGTTAAGTGTCATAGAGTCAGTTCTGACTCATTGCCACCCTGTGTAAGGTTTCCAAGGAGCAACTGATAGGTTTGAACTGCCAACCTTGTGGTTAGCAGTTCAGTGCTTATCCTATAGTACCCACACGAGGACTCCAACAGCAAAGAATAGGCTGCTAGAAAACAGACCTGGAGCTGGAAGACATGAAGATATGGCAGATTGTAGATGAGGCAAAAACGTAAATAAAAGCTGAGGAGTATAATCAAAGGAAGCAGAGAGATAGGGTGGATTTGCTGAAGCTTAAGTAAGATTGTCATGTGGGACATCTATTTGTTGAATTGGTTGTTTTAGGCAGTTTTTCCCAGTGGAGGGGAGTAAAAACTATAATGTCCTATTCCTGAGGCAATGAAGATGTCAGGAGCATGGAGAAATTGGTGTATTACTACACCTCTCCACTGAGACTGGCATACTGAGCCTAACTATGTGAAAGGATAAATACATTCATTTTGCCTGATCCTTGAAATCTTTGCTTAGTGGGTCCTCATATTTGTCCAACTTGGGCCTAAGAGTAGTTTTGGTCAAGTGATTGAGGCAACACTAGGATAGTGTAGCTAACTCCAGGTACAAGGTGGACATAAGGAAACCGTCTTGAGTAGTCAGAACAAGTCCAGTGGAAGGCATTTTGGGAGACCAGTAGTGGGATGGGTATGAGATAGCAGATGCCAATATTTGCAGGCTATTAAGGGTTGCAGGCTTTCTACTCTTACTTACCAAGCAGAGAAAATCACCACAGCCTCAGGCATGGGAGCAGCAGCAACACCATGCTTTCACTGACAGCAGGTAGGTTTCCCCAAAAGATATTTCCTGGTGGATGATTGTGTCAGCTAAGCTCCAAATCTTTAAAACTATCAGCTAAACAACTAAGCATTAATAAAATTAATAAATGAACGCATTTCACTTCGGCAAGGCCTTAACTTATTTCATTAATTTCATTTGTTTAAAGCTTTCCCTAGCCTTTTCATCCAGCAGTCCTTTCCAGGGATTTTAAGACTTGGATACCTTATTACTCCTAAACTCAGTCTCACTGGTATTGAATCAATTTCAACTTATAGTGACCCAATCTATAGGGTTTCCAAGCAGACAATTCATCTTTCTCCTGAGGAGCAGCTAGAGGATTTGAACTGGCAACCCTGAGGTTAGCAGCCCCTTGCTTAAACCACTGTGCCAACTGAGCTCCTCTTTAACACATATTTGAGTACAAGGCTTTTATCTTATGCAGGAGGGAAACAAAGATGAGCTTCTTCATTTGTCCATTTCACCAATGAAAGATTTTCAGTTAAAAGCAATTTCTATGCGCTGTAGGATAAGCAAGGTAGGCACTTCAAACTCATCTACTCTTCAGAAACCATATAAAGGGTTTCTATGAGTCCCAATTGACTCGACAGCACTTAACAACCTTATTTTAAAACTCAGTGAGACTTTCCAGATTCTCAATGTTTTAAATCAATGCATTTGGATTGTGGTGCTGGCAAAGAATACGGAAAGTACCATGGTCTGCCAGAAGAGCAAATAAATCTGTCTTGGAAGAAGTACAACCAGAATGCTCCTTAAAAGAGAGGCTAGTGAAACTTCATCTCACATACTTTGAACATGTTATCAAGAGGGACCAGTCCCTGGAGGACATCATGCTTAGTAGAGGGTCAGCGAGAAAAAGAAAGACCCTCAGAGACAGACTGACATAAAGGTTGTAACAGTGCAAACATAACAATTGTGAGGATGTTGCAGGACCTTTCATTCTGCTGTGCATAGAGTTGCTGTAAGTCAGAACCAATTCAATGATGCTTTAACAACAACAACGAAAACTAAGAGAGCCATTGACTGTAAAATGGACAAGTCTCCAGTTTATTTACAGACTCAAAAGAAACAAAATAACGGATAAAAAGAATAAATTCAAGGATAAATCAATATAATCTGTAATATCTATCGAGATTTTGACAACTTTTCCCACCTTCAAAATACCATAAACAACTTGAAAGATACCTTACCCCTTAAATTGGAATAAACTAGTTATTTTAGAGATGATTTTTTAATGTCAACATTTTAGGAAAATAAACACAAAAGTTATCACGATTTTATTTTGAGTAGAAAAGCAACAGCTCAAAGGATTTTCTAGGTTTACAAAAAGCTGAATATAAATTTACATGAGAGAAAAAGAGTTGGTTTACATAGAAAAAATGTCCAAGATAGTTAACGGCAAATTAACTTTCAGCAATAGCCTAGTGGGTTACGTCGTTGGACTCCTAACTGCAAAGTCAGCAGTTCGAGTCCACCAGCTGCTTTGCCTGAGAACGATGAAGAAACTCAATACAGGGTCACTATGAGTCTGAACTAAGTCGATGGCACAGAACCACCATGTCCACAAATCAAACACCATTCCTCATTATGTGTACTTTTCTGTTAATATAAATAATTTTCCTACTTTTGGTTCATTTGGAGTCGGTGCTGTAGGTTAATGTGCTGGGCCGCAAAGTCGTCTTTTTAACTGTAAAGTCAGTGGTTCAAGCTTATCAGCTGCTCCTCGGAAACCCTATACAGGGTCACTATGAGTTCAAACCGCGATGATAGCACTAACAGCAGCCACCACCTTTGGTTCATTTGGTGAAATGAGGAACTTATTTTTTTGGAAGCACTTAAATGCATTTCCTAAGTTCCTAGAAGACCAGAATTCTGAAACGTATGGTTGTGTTATTTCGTGGTATTTGTTGAAGATTTTTAATTTCGCTAAAAACCACAGGCAAAGGAAACCAACAATCCCACATTAAACAACAATCCCACCAAAGAGGAAATACAAAGAGGAAGTCAATCTGATGAAGTCTGAAAAGGCAGATGAAGGTTTCAATAGAAAGAGCCTCAAAGTTCAGTTCTTTCCGACCTTGATTAACCTTCATTTTTATCCCGGTTCCTTTGCATCCTCTCCCACCCCGCACCCCAGTGTCCTTCAGGCCAATAGCAAAAGTGATGGGATTGGGATGAACAGAATTCTAGTAAGGCTGATCCACTTTCGAGCTCGCAGCCTCTGTTTCCACAGCTGTCAAATGGGGTGGTAATACTTGCCCAGCTCTCTCACTAGGTGCTTTCGGCGATCGAAAGAAAACCACCATTCTAACACCGTCGCCAAGAGAACTCGGCTTCGGTCCCCCTCCAGGCACGCCTGGTCGACCTGCAGTCAACAGGAAGCTCACGGGCAGGGACGTCTCCCTGCCTTGGATAGAGGCCAGATTCGAACGTTTTTGGACAGTGAGCAGGATGGTGAGGAGGTGTTAGTAACGCCCCCTGGCACCGGCGGCAGCGCAGATTTCACTATCAACGACAAAGGGTGCGGAAGCATACCACTGAGAAGCGAACAACCGACAGAAACCCCGCAACTCTGTCCTCCCGCACAAAAGCAGACCCCGAAAACCCTCAGACGGGAGAGCGGGCAAAGTAAAGCAAAGGGCAGAGGGAGGTGTAATATGTGTCTCATTCAATCCCCCTAGGTGGCCCGGGGAGCCGGTCCGAGGGCTGTGGGTGCGCCTGTGGTGAGGGGGCGCTGTGGCCTATTCTTCGGGGTGCAGCGGCACCTCCTCCTCACGCCCCCTCAGCCTGCTCCGCCTCGGGAATCAGCCCTGGACCCCGCCGCCATGTTGGGTCGGGATAAGTGCCTCGGACTCGCAGCCGACGGGGAGCGCGACTCCCGGGACTCCGAGAGAACTCGGGGCGCGCGCCATCCCCGGAAGGATGGGAGCCGAGCCCAGCCGCGGGCGCGAGTTCCGGTGAGCCGGTCGGGCCGCGCGCAGGTAGCCGCAGCCCCTTCCCCGCCCCGCCCCGCCGAGGAACGGAGGGGCGGAGCCGGGAATGAGGGCGGGCAGTCGGAGAGGGGAGAGGAGGTGGAGGATAAGGCCGAGGGGTGGGGAGCCCGGGAATTCCCTCCTCCTGAAGTAACGAGTCCAGGTCCGGCTGTGCAGTCGTTGCAGCGCCGGGCGCCCCGGGACGAGGAGGTGGGGAGGGAGAGGGCCCCGCGGGCCTCGCCGCCGCCCGCTGCCCCCTCCCCGCCATCCCGAGCCGCAGCGCAGCAACGACTCCTGCGAGCGTGGCTCCAGAGCAGGTAAGGACCCCGTGGCTCCTCGCGGCTTTGCTAGCGGAGGCTGCCGACTTCGGCCGGGACTGCGCTAGGCCTGGTGTTCACCCGCGCCCGGCGGCGCCGCGCTCCCCGCCCCCGCGGGCTCCAAGTCGGGAAGTTGGGGAGAAACTTCTCCCCTCCCCCGGCCCGGCTCGCTGGGCGCTCCGCCCGCCTCCCTCGACGGGCGTGTCTCCTTCCCGGAGCTACCTGCTTGCCCCCTGGCTCCGTCTCCGCCCTGTCCAGTCCTCCTCGGTCCCTCCCAAGTCCGATTTAAGGTGGTTCGGAGCTTTGGGCCCCCTACTCCCCAATGTTGAGGGGCACTCGGCAAGGTGGGGGTAAGCGAGGTTTAATTTTGCTCCCACGTCTAAGGTAGGGGACGAGGTAAGCGACCCCTTTCTGTCCCAAAGGTGTATGTTGACTGACACTGGGTGGCAACTGCTGGAGAGAAGAGGAGGGTGTGTAGGGCGACGGGGTGAGCTGCTGGCTTCACTTGGTTTGATTGAAAGCCGCAACATGTTAAAGTTTTCCTTTGTTTTGGGTTGGGGGTTGGGGGAGGAAATAAGCTATTCGAGATTCACTTTTACATTATTATGCCACTTCGTCTGCCTTTGGAGTCGGTTTTCTGTCCACATGTGCTACAGAAAATGTGTTTTAAAAGTGTGTTTTTCTTTATGGTAATTGCTCCCAGCTTTTGCTTTACTGGACATGAAGCAAAATTGTTTTAAGACACCCTTCGAAATCAAGTCTTACGGAGAAGACGGACTGCTTTGCTTTATAGTTATTTTGTAGTGAGTAGAACATTGCATATTATGGATTTGATTGGATTCTTTCACGAATAATTAACTGATACAGGTATGGAGTAAAATACGTTCTAGTGATTCACACAAATTAAATGAAAAATTTGTAAATGAAAAGTTAAGTCTCTGGTATAACCACAACTTTATGCATATGCCATTTACTATGTATGTGTGTTCTATTGGTGTGTGCGTTCACATATATAATTGTTGCATATCTGTGCTTGTAACTGCAGGATTGCAGTGCCAGCGATAATTTGAGATTTCTAAGTGTTTAAATAATTCTGTTAAACTTTTTGAGCTAAATGACACATAAAATATTACAAAATGTACACATGTGGCTGTAGGTATTTAAGATTAAAGGAATTGGTAAGTCTGATATCTAAACTAGCACAGTGCTTGGCACAAAGAAGGCCAAAAACATTTTTGAATGGACAGGTAATGAAGGAATGTCTTGTATTAGAATGTCTTATATGAATCACACAGGATTTTCATATACTCTACCGTAAAAAAATTGTACTTATATTTCATATTAAACTGTGTGTAACAAATGTGAGACTCTTGCCATAGTTGACGTGTAAGAAATGATTTTTAATTGTATTTTAATTTGAGAACATTAGTTATATATATATCAATGGAGATTTTAAATGCTGGTTGACAATTCAGAGGGTCCTAAGTTTTGAAGAAAAAAAAAAAAGCCTTTAATCTGAATCTCAGTACAAGACATTTCATATCCATGTTTCCAGAATAAATGAGAATGTACTCTGAAGAAAAACTATGTACTCGGCTGTAACCACCATAATGTTATTATAGCTTTAATTTTGCAATATGTTTTTGCTGACTTCATAAACCACAAAATTGACTCCTTTCTGTTCAACCAAAAGTGAAATTACAGCTTTGACTATCTTCCTGGGATAGGTGGAATTTGCCTTATGGCTGAAGTATGATATTAACACATGGCCTAGGGAATTTTTTTCTTTAATTAAGAAATTCACAAGCTGAAATATTAATGCCTATGACATCAATTTCCTCATGATATGCAATGCTAAAAGAATACATCTCCTAAAAGAGTTACAATGGTCCATTATAACTGAATTATTAGCAACCAAGTTGTAAGACTTGTTTCTGTTCAGATTTGAACCTTTTTAGGCAGTAAATAATTTGTTCATGCTGGTAGTTTTTCTTTAGAAATATACATAGTTTTCAGTCTAGTGAGTCTGTTCAGTGTAGGCATCATTCATTAGTTCTTATTGTTGTTATGTGCTGTTGAGTCAATTCTGACTCATAGCCACCCTGCATAGTGTTTCCGAGGAGTGCTTGGTGAGCTTGAACCGCTGACCTCGTGGTTCAAACCATCTTTACAGTCTAGTGCATTAACCCACAGCACCACACTAGGACTCCATTAGTTCCTATTAGCATTATATCGAATTTTAAAAGAGCAATAAGATCTATGTCGTTGTTGTTGTTGTGTGCCGTGGAGTCAGTTAGGACTCATAGTGACCCTATACAGGGTTTCCGAGGCTGTAAATCTTTATGGGAGCAGAAAGCCTGAATTCAAACATGGGTGATAAAACTGGTAAAAAAAAAAAAAAGAAAAAGAAAACTTGTAAGGAAGTGATTCTATAAAAGTAAAGATGAGGGAGAAGTAAAGAGATTGTGTAGGGACAGTAAACACAGGGACCAGTTTTCCGGAGTGGTGGTGAGCCTGGTGGCAATTGTAAGTGCTTGCCTTAATCTAATTCATTAAACCATGTTTGTTTTGTTTGCGTCTCTGTATCTGTTTTATTTTCCATAAAATTATTTTTTAAAAAGAAGCTTGTGTGTAAAGTACTGTTTAATAGGTTATTGGTTTAGGAACATAATAATTGGTGATTGCCTCGGCTGTCCTTTCCCAGCATGATTAGATTTATTAAAGCATATTTGTCATATACCAGCTAGTGTATATAACTACCTTGAAAATATTACATACTAACTTCCAAATATACGATTCAATATTTTTATGTTAATATTTTGAGGAAAGAAACCGGAGTTTTTTACATTCCGGTTTTAAATCCTCTTCAGCTTTTGTTGTGGTACCTGACAGGTCGTTGTTGTGTGCCTTCGAGTTGATTCTACTCATATGGATCCTGCATAGGGTTTCCAAGGAGTGGCTGGTGAATTTGAACCGCCAACCTTGTAGTTCATACTGACCTTGCAGTCCAGTGCTTATTGAGCTAATGGAAATTGTACTGTCTTCAAGTATAACGTATGTCCTGTGTATCAGAAAAGTGTGTAACATGACAGGGTGAAAAAACTGGTATCAAGGTAGTAAGTGGACTTTTATCCTTCGGTTTTCTAAAACAGTAGATATTTCTAGATCAGTAATTTCAGCATTTGTTTTGATATTCTTAAGGATATTTATTATGAAATTCTCCACTTAAAAAAAAGTTTTTGTTTACTTAAACTTTATGAAGATGTGCTGTGTAGTACCTGACGAAAGAGCACATTTTGTTTCAAAAGAAAGTAAAAGACATTATGTTGGTGGTTGTTAAATGACGTCTGGTGGATTTTGACTCATAGCGACTCTGTATAACGTTTCCAAGGAACAGTTGGAGGGTTTGAACCGTGGACCTTGCAGTTATCAATTCAGTGCTTTTCCTACAGTCACACCAGGACTCTTTTATGGGGGTGGAGCTTCAAAAACGCTGAGAATCATTGTATTTATGCTACTTTGCTTGCTTGTATAATGGCTTGCTGTTTTAGTTATTGCTTTTGGTGTTTTGCATTGGTGTAATGCAGAGTTGGAAAAGATCACATCTGTGCCAGATTCTTATATATCACAGGAACTTTCAGTCATTTTATAAAACGATGTTTGTGACACTGGCTTTTTTATGTGAATGTTTACAGGAAGTTTTACATTGTTCAGAACCTTACATGGTTTAGGTCATCTTTAGTTCACACTTAAAACGGGTTTATAATTTAAGTACACGTTCCTCTAATGAGTACAACTGCTTTCTTTAAAGAAAATAGTCAGTTCCTGTTAAACTATCTTGGTATCTTATTGGTGGTGTGTGCAGCAGTTTGTGTGTGGCTATGGTAGGGTATGTATTATCTCTTTTTTTCCCTCTCAGCTGCTCCAGCGCCACAATTAGGCTGAGTATTGCTCAGCTGCAGCTGCTGGGTGATTATGAACCACCCAGCTCCTGTCTAAGCTCAGAGGCAGATTTAGCAAAAGGAGCTATAGTAACAGCAGAGGGTGAAAGAGAATAGCCGGTGCTGCTGCCAGGATCTTTGTAGCATGTCTGGATGCCAAGGAATCAGTGACTGCAGCAGCACTACTGTTGTGTTGAGCTAGCAAACGTGATGGCAACGTTCTCTGATCTGGATTGGGATTACCTGGTGTTCTCTTTAAAATCTTCAGGCTCACTCCAGGAAAGAATTTTATATTCCAGAGAAGGATTATGTGCTGATGAGGTACTGTTAGACTGAATTGTGAGACTCTACTCCTTTTTTTGCCCACTAGCCTGGTTTAACAGCTTCCCTTGTTTTGAATGCATGACAAACTGCAAGACCACAGCTTCCCAGAAGCATATACTATTGCTGCTTTTAGCTCTGTCTCTCAGCAATACTACTGTTGTTACTGTTGTTTGGTGGGGTGGAAGGAGAGCTGATATTCATGCTCTTTGGACTCCATACTTTCTTCCAGGAAGTGAAAGCCCTTCTTCAAGAGGGATTATTGTAGAACCAGCTATATATTGCATACCCCATGTAGGATTCCTAGGTTATTTTTCTTGTTCTTTCTTTATTCCTGGGGTATGAGAAGATGGCTATCAACAGACACAGCTACATTATCAGCTATATATGGCAAGCTCCAGAATAGAAGGTGCCATAGGCAAATTTTGCTGCTTCTCAGTTGCTCAGTGTGTAAACATGCCAAGTAAAGGGCAGCAACATCTTGCCCTCTCTTCTGTCACTACTGTTGGAAAATCCTGGTGTGGCACATAGGATAAACATTCAATTTCAAGATTGGTTTGAACCGCAAGGTCGGCAGTTCAAACTCACTAACCGCTTCTTGGAAACCCATACAAAGACGCTGTGAGTCAAACCAACTTGACAACACTTAACAATAGCAACATTGGAAAATCTAAGGCACTTTGGTGATGCCGTGGGTTAAAGTGTTGGGGTGCTAACTGCAAGGTTGATGGTTCACACCTACTAGTTACTCCATGGGAGACAGATGAGGGTGTCTATTCCTGTAAAGATTTCATCTTGGAAACCCATTGGAGCAGTTCTGCTCTGCCTTATAGAGTAACTGTGAATGGAATCGACCAGATGCCTGAGGTTTTTTAGGGTTTTATTGGAAAATATACATGGACAATTCCTTTTGCTAATCCTGGCTTTTAAATTTGGTGGTGCAGTATATGGGCTAATTTGGAATGGGGGCTTGGGAAAAGCAATGTTCAAACTTCAGTAACTAGAAGGAAGGAAGAGCTAGAGGAGGACTGTATACCTGAGCATTAACAAGTACACATAAGTGTGGCACAGTGTTAGGAAGATGTTGGTTTGATGACCTCCTTCATTGTATGTCAACAAAACCCCTATATCAAAACGCTTTGTTACTTACCTTATAATTATCTCTCCTTGACTAACTGCCATCCTTGACCTAGTACTTGCTGTGACAAGAAGCTGATTTATGTATTTATTTCCATATATATGTTGTTGTTAAGTGCCATTGAGTTGGTTCTGACTCATAGCAGTCCTTAGAGGGTTTCCGAGGAGCATCTGGTGAGTTCAGACTGCTGACCTTGCTGTTCAAACCGACTTTGAGATCTAGTGTTTATCATACAATGCCACACCAAGATTTCGTATAGATAGATAGATAGATAGATAGATAGATAGATAGATAGATAGATAGATAGTTGTTCAGTACCGTCAAGTCGGTTCTGACTTACAGCGAACCTGGATAGTGTTTCCAAGGAGTGGCTGATAAATTTGAACCGCAAACCTTGCAATTCAAACTGACCTTGCGGTCTAGTGCATTATCCCAGAGCACCACACCAGGATTCAGTATATTCCTGGTGTGGCACTGTAGGATCAGCACTGGACTGTGAACCACAAGGTCGGAGGTTCAAACACACCAGCTGCTCTTTGGAAACCCTGTATGGGGTCGCTATGAGTTGGAACCGACTAGAGAACACTTAACAATAACATAGTTTTTATTGTGAACTGGGTGAAAATTTACAGAGCATCTCATCAGTTTTTCACTCAATCCATATACATTTTGTTTCATCTCACTGATTCCAATCCCTTCAGAGTAGTATCACTTATTCTGCTTGCTCCCTGTGTTTCTTCTTTCAATTCCTTCTCCTTTTCCAACCCTTCTGAACTTTGTCCTTTGGGTATATGCTGCCCTTTTGATCTCACATGGTTGATTATTTTAAGGTGTGTGTACTTCACTAGTATTATTGTTCCTCTGTTGTTTGACTGAAAATTGAGCCATAGGTCAGTTCCAGACCAGAAGGGTTACTAAGGGCCATAATCTGAGGTTCCCATCAGTTTCTGGTCTCTTCTATAATTTTAAGTTTTGTTCCACATTTTCTCTTACTCTATTCAGGACCTTCTAATGTGATGACTTTCAGAGCAGCTGGTAGTGGGAGCTGGGCTCCATCTAGTTCTTCTGGTTTCAGGTTCCTGAAGACCGATGTTCACATAGCTCATTGGACTGATTGTTTCCTTGTGTCTTTGATTTTCAATACTCTTCCTTTCTCCAAATAGAGAGAGACCAATAGATGCATATTTGATTGCTGCTCATGAACCTTTAAGATTCCAGAAGATGCTGCTTTGTATTAATCTCTGAGGACAGCTCCTAGCAAGATAAATGCTTAATAAATTCTGAATTGTATACAGTGATGTAGTGATTTTGTATATATTTATATGAGTTTATAACAATGGACTTTTTCAACACACAACAAATTTTTTAAGCATACTTAATGGAAATTTAGCAAAACTATTACGTGTTTTAGCATAGGCCAAAGTAAAAATCTAAAGGATTTTTTTTTTTTTTTTTTTTTTTTTTTTTTTTCTGTTTTTTTGTACATGGAAGATCAAGTTATGCCCCCCCCCCAAAAAAAAACTTACACTTTTCTAAGATACATTTGGTATCCTATCACATTAGTAGTGACAGTACTGTAATTTGCTTTATATTCATATCTTCTGAGGACAAAAAGAAAAATTTCTGATTTTCTTGTTGAAATATGTGTGGCTCTTAGGCTATGTCTGCCGGGTTATTGGGAATCAAGGACATAGTCAGGTGTTTCAGGGGGAAAGAACTGACCTCTGAAACTGGAAGATGGTCTTGTTTTCAGCCATTAGTATGTGGATTCTTGGTTTTCCTAAACTGATTATGGAGGCAGTCACTTCTCCAGTTTTCTAATAGAACTTTTAGTTTCTTAGCATGAAGTGGCAATTGGGGTGGGATAGAATAGCATTGATGGGTTTTGCTGCATAAATGAATAGTTAAAATTGTTTCAAGAGAAGTTTATGGGTTTCTAACATTTGTTCTGACAGATACGCTAGTTTTGATGTTATAAAACAAATGCAGCATGATTGCTGCCCTCTAGGAATTCACAGTTGGGTAGAATTGGCTATGTTGATAAGGCTATCAAAAATTTTAGATCAGCAAATCTTTTTAGTTGCTAATCTGTTATAATGGCTGCTTTTTGGATGGCATTAAGTTTGTGATAACTTTTGAAACTTTGATAAATCCCTTTACACTGGATAGATTTAGCTTCAAGTAAATTGAATCAATTTGCTAGGCACACACACTTGATTTAATGTTTTGTTTTGTTTTTTTTTTTCTTTAAATATGCAAGCTCCACAATGCTTATATAGAAATTGGTGGGTATATGACTGGTTGAAATTATGGCAAAACCCCATGCCGTGTATCCTGCACCTCATGCCCTTCATGCCCTATATCCCTCATTCCCACATCCTGTTGACCTTCATACTCAAGTGGTTTTGTGTGTGTGTGTGTGTGTGTGTTTTTAAAAACGAATGGAACTTAAATCAGGAAGGATTCATAATAAAGGTCAAGTAGAAGAGAGGGTCATGAACCTCTTAGGATTTTGTCAGGGGATGACTAGAACTTTTAGAATGACTGTCACTTAAAGAAAAATCTCATGACAACATAGGCAGTTCTTAGAGATACATTCACAGCTAGCGTAAAATGGAAGTCAGGGATTCACAACACAAGCAAGCTGAAATAGGTAACAGAACTACTGTTGTATCTCCTTTTTATCTTTTAACTTCTGTAATGAGAGGATGGGTGTTCTCATTAGATTAGAAAAGGGAGAACAAAATGTAAGAAAATAGAAAGTAAAAGGATGTCTACATTTTGAAGATTTCAAGCCATCAGGGCCAGAGGAATTATATCTCAAGGTTCTGACAGACATTTCTGATATTCCCAGGGCTCTATCAGTCATAGAGAAATCTTGGAGACAGGTAGATATCTAAGGAGAAGGATACATTATTAAATGATACTTTAAGGGGTAAATTTTAATAAATGCAAATATTAAAAGTTATTTTTGATGCCTGATAAAATTCTAAAATAGTTTAGTAAGCTGATAGTTTGATACCATTTATAAACAGTTCAAAGATTATAAAGAAGTAATATTTAACAGGTATGCATGTATGTGCCCAGCAGGGCTGTATTCAGTCACTGAAGCACTTACTCTGGAGTTTGAAAACCCGTTGGATTGAGGTCCTCTTTGTCAATAATACCTTTTTTATGTGTTGGTGAGTTGTTGGACCTGATAAGCTTAGTTTCCTTTTCTACTTAGTCTCTCATTTTATTTCCCCCTTTCCACAATTCAGTCTTCTGATAACATGGTAAGGAACCCTGGTGATGTGGTGGGTTAGGCATTGGGCTGCTAACCCCAAGGTTGTCAGTTCAAGCCTACCAGCTGCTCTGCAGGAAAAAGATGTGGCAGTCTGCTATCCATCCTGCCTATTGGTAATTACATTAAATGTAAATGGATTAAATGCACCAGTCAAGAGACAACAACATAATGGATGAAAAAACAGGTTCCATCAATACACCGCCTACAAGAGATACACCTTACACACAAAGGTAAAAATAGAATAAAAATCAAAGGATAAAAAAATATATCCAGCTAATGGCAGGCAAAAAGAAGTGGCAGTATTAATTTCTGATAAAATAGACTTGAAGGCAAAAACCAGCAAGAAGAATATTATATCATGATAAAGGGTCAGTTGAACAAGAGGACATACTGATAATATCTATGCTCCTAATGAAAGAGCCTCAAAATCAATCAATCAAACAAAATACCAATTGAAGGAAGAAATAGAGAACTATCCAATATAGTTGTTAAGTGACATTGAGTTGGTTCTGACTCATAGGGTTTCCAAGGAGCGGCTGGTTTGAACCGCTGACATTGCAGTTAGCAGTCTAGTGCTTACCCTACAGTGCCACACCCTGACTAGAAGATTTTAATACACCACTTTTGATGAAGGATAACAACTGGAAAGAAACCCATCAAAGACACAGAAGAACTAAGCATCACAATCAGCCAACTGGACCTCATATACAGAACACTCTTAACAACAACAGCACAATGCACATTTTTTCCAATGCACATAGAATATTCTCCAGAATAGACCATATGCTAGATAATAAAGCCAGCTTAAAAAAATTGAGTATATTGATTGCAAATATGAACACTTCATATATGTAGGTGGAGTCCTAGTGTGGCACTGTAAGGTAAGCACTGGACTGCAAACCAAAAGATTGACAGTTCAAACACAACAACTGATCCTCAAAACCAAGTACAGGGTCTCTGTGAGTTGAAACCAAATTCACGATACTTAACAACAACATATGTAAGCAGAATAATGGCTCTTCGAAGATGCTTGTGTTCTAAATTCTGGTGTGAATGTTATAGGTTATATGACAAACAGTAATTAGGTTGCCAGTCAGTTGATTTAAAAATTACCCTGTGTTACCCAGTGTAGTCACCAGGATTCTTAAAAAAATGGACAAGGGAAGCAGAAAAGTCAAATAAATGTAATAACAGAATCAGGATCAGAGAGTTGCTAGCTTTTGCGGTGGAGTAGGACTTCTGGTACGTAGTGGTTACGAATCAGGCTGCTAACCTCAAGGTCTGCAGTTTGAAACTACCAGTCGTTCCACGAGAGAAAGATGAGGTTTTCTGCTCCCGTAAAGATTCACAGCCTCGGAAACGCTGTGCAGGGTCACTATGATTCGGCACCGACTCCACGGTACTTAACAACAACAACAACAGGACTTCTGGTGTAGCACTGTGGATTAGCACTAGACTGCGAACCACAAGGTCAGCAGTTCTAGTCTACTAGCTGCTCCTCAGAAACTCTATATAGGGTCACTATGAGTTGGATCCAACTTGATGGCACTTAACAACATATCTACAAGCCAAAGAATACAGCACATAGAGAATATTCTCTCTCAGAAAACTCCCACAAGGGAGTGCAGCTTTGCTCAACACTGATGTTAGCCCAGTAAGGCCTGTGTCAAAGTGAACTCCAGAATTGTAAGATAATAACTTTGTGTTGTTTCTAAGTCACTAAGTTTGTGGTAATTTGTTACAGCAGCAATAGAAAATCAGTATAGGCCCTGAGACTAGATCTGACTTCACTCATAACTCCTGGCTCAGACTAGTTTTGTGACATGTTGTTGTTAAGTGTCGTCGAGTTGGTTCTGACTCCTAAGGATCCTGTTAGGCTTTCTGAAGAGCAGCTAGTGGGTTTGAACTGAAATGCTGACCTTGTGGTTTGCCGACCAGTGCTGATCCTACCTACAGTGCCACAGCTTATTCAAAACTTAGTCCCCAGTTTCCCCTATACATCTTAAAAATAAATAGTATGTATCTTTAGTGGTTGTTCTTTGTCTTAAGTTAGTACAGCTCAAGTATTTTTACTTTATATACTGTATTTAAATTTTAATATGCATATATGAAGTTAAGAAAATGGATCATTTTATAAAGATACATAAATTTTATAGTTAATTGTATATTATAAATATTAACCAGCTTGGAACATTTCTCATTGTTTTATCCTCATTTTTCCAATTCACTGAAGTATCAGACTCAACTTTATTATACAAAGAAAGTTTTGCTAGTAAGGTTCAATCAGCATCTTAACCCATGGTTTACTCCAAACAAAATATTTTTAAACATGTCTGCCATCAATGGATGGCTGCAGACAAGTTGTCATTAGGGTGTCTTTGTCTTAGTGTGCTTTTCAAAAAAAGAGTTCACTGACGTTTGAGGGGGTATGCTGGAACACTAACATACAAGAACACTTATATACAAAGCAGATAGGTCCATTCATAAGATTATGGTGACTGGTTTTGGGGATTCTAAAAGGATGGTAGTGCCGCCGCCATAGAGTCGGTTCCAACTCATAGCGACCCTGTATAGGGTTTCCGAAGCTGTTAATCTTTATGGGAGCAGAAAGCCTCATCATTCTCTTTCAGGACAGCTGGTAGTTTCGAATTGCTGACCTTGAGTATAGCAGCCTGACTCGTAACCACTACGTCACCAGAGCTCCTTCTGAAAGGGTAATCTTGGTAAATTTTCTCAAAGGACACAGAGCAATCACAGGTGCTGATTATGAAGAAGTTTTAAGAAAGCTGATAAAAATTACATTGGTTAGAGAAAGGTCAGGAAATTGAGCTGAGGAATTTTTTCTGTCACAACAGTGTACCTGCTCATTCTTTGAGGATAGCAAGGGCTGTTCTAGGAGAATTTCACTTGGAAACTTTTCCCCTTTATTCTGATTTTACCTGCTCAGAGTTCTTTTTGGTCCCCAAACTTAGATAACATTCCAAAGGAACACAACTTGAGTCCCTTGAGGATACCAAAACTGCTTTTTTTGATGTGATGTAATCAGAGTGCAGAATTCTTCAGGGAAAGGCTAGAGAGATGGAAACTCTGCCTTCAGAAGTGTATAGATTTAGATGGAGAATATGTTGAGAAACAGTACCTTCACATTTTGATATTCATGTTTAATAAAGGTTTCTATGGTTTTGTCATATGGAGTCCTGGTGTGGCGCTGTGGGCTAATGTGTCAGACTGCAAAGTTATTTGAACTGTAAGGTCGGTGGTTCAAGCTCACCAGCTGCTCCTTGGAAACCCTATACAGGGTCGCTATGGGTCGGAATCAACTCGACAGCACTTAACAACAAAAACAACAGTGGTTTTGTAGCAATATTTTTTACTTACTCTTATAACATTGCTTTCATATTTACTACTAAAGCGCTGTAATGTATTATGTGATAAGTTTCCCCATGTTTTTACCACTATAATATTTTCTTTTCTGTTTATTGCTTAATAGTTTTTTTTGAGATCTTTCCCCAACTTTCTGTTTGCTCTTTAGCTAAACATACTGTAGCTAAGAACGCTTTCTTAGAATGTTCTTCAATCCTTTGTCTTTATATTTTGTAATCTTTGTAGTCTGTTTTTATAGCATTTCTCATTGAGATCAGTAACTCAAGAAGATAAAATTAAACAAGAATCCTTTTTACGTCTTACGTTGATGGCATATATTTCCATTCTATAGCATTTTAAATCATGGAAGTGTAACTTTAAACTTGTAAAAAATTAATAGTGCTTTCTTACTGTTATTAGTTCACTTAAGTAAAACAGTTCTCTGAAATGATTACTAATGAGTAGAACTTTTATTTATAAATTCTCTTATTTTCTAGGACATTTCCTTACTATATATGGTTAAAGTAGGACCTGCCCTGTTCAAATAGTAACCTCTCCTTTTGGCTAAAGGATCTGACTTTAGAGGCAACATCTGACTCAAACTGGCCAGAGTCCTTTAAAGATTTGGAACTGATATTTAGAGTTCAGTCTGCTTACTTTGTGCTTCTCTTTAAACTGGTGATCATAATTCTGGGACTGCTACCATATGAAGTTAAGGAGAGAAGAATAAAGCTGATGAGCAGAGCAGCAGAAGTGAAGATTAAGAGAAACAGAGACACTACACATCAAACTAGGAGCATGACAGTGCCCATCCAAGGCACAGTTGTTAGGTGCCATCAGTTAGGTTCCAAGTCATAGTGACTGTATGTACAATAGCACAAAACACTGCCCAGTCCTGTGCCATCCTTTAAGCTTGAGCCCATTGCTGCTGCCACTGTGCTAATCCAGGTCATTGGGGGTCTTCTTCTTTGTCTCTAACCCTCCACGTTACCAAGCATGATGTTCTTCTCCAGAGACTCGTGTCTCCAGATAATATGTCTGAAGTATGAGAAACGAAGGCTGCCACATTTTGGCTTCTAAAGAAATTTCTGGTTGTACTTCTTCCAACACATATCTGTTTGTTCTTCTGGCATCCATGGTACTTTTAATTGTTCCTTTCCAACACCATAACTCAAATACATCAGCCCTTCTACAGTATTCTTTATTCATTGTCCAATTTTCACATGCGTATGAGGCTATTGAAAATACCATGACTTGGGTCAGGTGCACCTGAGTCCTCAAACTGACATCTTTACTCTTGAACGCTTTAAAGAGGTCTTGTGCAGGGATTTGCCTAATGCAGTGTGTCCTTTGATTTCTTGACTGCTGCTTCCAAGAGTGTTGATAGTGGATGCAAGCAAAATGAAGTCTTTGACTACTTCAATCTTTTTCCATTTATCATGATGTTATTTATTGGTCCAAGGATGAGGATTTTTATTTTCTTTACTTGTTTGCGGTGGAATCCATACTTAAAGCTGTGGTCTTTGATCTTCATCAGGAAGTATTTTAGGTCCTCTTCGTTTTTAGCAAACAAGGTTGTAACAGCTGCGTCTTGCAGGTTGTTAATGATTCTTCCTCTAATCCTGATGCCACATTCTTCTTCATATAATCCATCTTCTTGGATTATTTGCTCAGCATACAGATTGAATAAATATGGTGAAAGAATAGAATCTTGGCGCACACCTTTCCTGATTTTAAAACAGTGTCCCCTTGTTCTGTTTGAGTGACTGCTTCTAGGTCTGTATACAGGTTCCTCATGAGCACAGTTAAGTGTTCTAGAGTACTCATTCTCCAACATTGCTGTCCATAGCTTATTAGCTACACATTTGAAAGCCTTTGAGTAGTCACTAACCCACAAGTAAACATCTTTCTGGTATTCTCTGCTTTTAGCCAAGAACCTTCTGATGCCAGCAGTGATATTCCCCCTTTCCACATCCTTGTCTGAATCCAGCTTGAACCTCTGGCAGTTCCCTGTCAGTGTACTGGTATGTCCATTTTTAATTACCTTTAGCAAAATGTTAGTTGCATATGATATTAATGATATTATCCAATAATGTCCACATTTCATTGACTCCTCTCTCTTTGGAATGGGCACAGATATGAATCTTTTTCAATCAGTTAGCCAGGTAGTAGGTTTCTGTTTACCTGTAACAACAGATGAAGAAGGAGAGTCAGAAAGAGGTGGAGGATATGTAATGTGTGGCTGATGGCCTCTATGAACAATTGCTTCCTTTGCCTTGAGACCAGAACTGGTTGGTGCCTGGCTATCATTACTAAACATTTTCATCAAAGATTATATAAAATAGTCCTGATCAGAAGTGGGGAAATGCAGAACAGAACCTCAAATCCTCATGGGCTCCAGATTTCCTAGAGTCATGAAGTTTGGAAGAACCCTAAAATGATTGCCCAGAGATTATCTTTAAATTTTAAATATAAAATATCCTCTAAAGTCTTCTCTAAAGCAAACATTAGTTTATCTAGCTAGTAAAAAAATGTCTGCCTTCATTATGCACTGGACCATAAGGTTGGTTTGAACCATGAGGTCGGCAGTTCAAATCCATCAGTCACTCCTTCAAAACATATGAGTTACGGCACTTAACACAACAACAAAAACTATATGGAATCAAAATGACGGCAGAAACTTGAAACATCACTTAGGAGCCTTAGGGGACAGCGACTTTATGTTAATGGGATAGAAACTCTCTCAGAAGAAGAGTGAGAATGGTTGTACAACTTGAAGAATGTGATAATTGTCACTAAATGTTACATGCAGAAACTGTTGACTATTCTCAATAACAACAAAATTACATTTTAAAACTTCTATAAGAGTATTTGCATGCAAAAAGAGAGAGACTGAGAGATACGTGGTAGAGAGGGTGGAGGAGATGGAGAAAGAGGCAATGACAGTCTGTAAGTATGAATGAACAACTAAAGACTCTGTAGTACTTAGGTTCCTGGTTTGCCTTTCTCATATGATAGTCTTGTAACCTTTATAAAAATTCCCCATTTTGTTTTAGCTACCTCTAGTCAGAGTCCATTCTTGTAGCCAGAAAAATCTTAACCAGTAAGCACTTGCTTTTTTTAGGATATATCCTAGCTGCTTTGCAAGGCAAAAAAAAAAAAAAAAAGGAAACTAGGGAGAGACTAATAAGTATTTTGATCAACAGTCACAGTAAATGAATGACAGAATCAGGATTGAAATACAGATCTAGCACCAAAATTCATTCTCATTTAAAATATTTATTAGGTATCAGCTATGGGTCAGACACTTAAGTAACAAGATAGAACAAAAACCTTACTGCCCCCAAACTTACAGTTCAGAAGAGGATAGAGACAAATAGGCAATGACAGTTCAGTGTAGTAAATGCTGTGAGGAGGGAATAAAATGTACTAGAAGTGAGGTCCTGGGAAATCAGGGAAGATTTTTAAACATTTAAGCTAAGATCTAAGTGTTGAATAGTTTATAAGCCAAGCACAAGGAGAGGTAAGTGGTGCCAAACACTTCTAAAAAGAATGTGCTGTATTTGAGAATCTAAAAAAAATTGAATGTGCCAGAAGCATACAAGGAGGAGAATGGAAAGAGATGAGCCAGGAGAGGGAAAATCATGCAAGGTCTTTTATTTCTTATTAGGGAGTTTGGACTTTACATTGGGAGCAACAGGGGGCTGGACCATTGAAGGTTTATAATCAGGTTTTCTTTTTAGAAAATATAAACATTTTCCCAAGGAAAAAAATTGGAGAAACTATAAGACCAGAGGTATGGAGGTCAGTTAGGAGGATCTTTTGCAATAATCCAGACAGTAAATGATTGTTAGCCAAGGGAAGTAGTAATTAGTTGAAGGAGAAGTGGAAGAATTTTAGAGATTACTGTCTTTATGTGCTGTCTAGTTGACTCCAATGCATAGTGACCTGACTAGGCAAAGTAGAACTATACCTCATAGGGGTTTCTAGACTGTAATCTTTACATCATCCTATTGCCACATCTTTCTCCTGTAGAGTGACTGGTAGGTTCAAACCGCTGATAGTTCAGTTAGCTCCTTTTTTTTGGTAAGAGAATGTTGTTGTTAAGTGCTGTCAAGTTGGTTCCAACTCATAATGGCCCTGTACAGGGTTTCCAAGACTTTTAAATCTTTGTGGGAACAAGAAGTCTCATCTTTCGCCCATGGAGCAGCTGGTGGTCTCGAACCGCTGACCTTGCAATTTGTAGTCCATTGCTAATCCTATAGAATTGTGGATAACATGGAGCATGGGGATAGGAGTTAAGAATGATACTCAGACTTCTGCCTAAAACAGGAGTATTGCATGTGTCATGTATTGATACAGGTGACAGAAAAGGAAGAGTGTATTGGGATGGGAAAGAGGAAGGTCTCAGTTTGGATATGGTAAAGTAGAAATTCCTGGAAGATATCCCAGTGGATGCCTAGCAGACAGCTGGACCTACTTAGAGAACCTCTTATAGATAATGTGTGAGGTGAGGTTTTCTGCTCCTGAAGGTTAACAGCCTCAGAAACCCTAGGGAGTTAGTTGTTTTACTCTACCCTGTGACTGCTAGGAGCTGGACTTGACTCCATAGCAGTGGATCTAGACAGTGTATATTTGACAAAAAGAGAATCAATCATTCATGTTAACTCTTGCTTTCTGGAAGAGAGTGCCTGTGACCATCTTAGAAATTTTGACATTTTAGAAGATGTGACTTTTCCTTTTTTTCCATTAATTTAAAAAAGGTCATGTTCTTTTTCAAAAAATTACTAGAAAACCATTGCTTATCCATTGTATTCTATAATTACAACTATTCTGTAGAGTTTATTTTTAGAAGAGAAAACAAGCTATTTATAAAGGAAAATTGGTACTTTACATATCCTTTTACTAGTAGATACCTGTGGAGATATATTGGCATTGATTTGAATAAAACAAAAGTTAAGAAAATTGAGTACTAAGAATTTAGTCACTCTCATTCACTGAGAGCTCTGGTAGCGTAGTGGCTACGAATCGGGCTGCTAATCTCATGGTCAGCAATTCAAAACTATCAGCTGTACTGAGGGAGACAGATGAGGCTTTCTGTTCCTGTAAAGATTTACAGCCTCAGAAACCCTATATAGGATCTCTATGAGTCAGAACCGACTCCACAGCACATAACAACAACAACATTCACTAAGAGTGATAGTTGTGAGTTCTTTAAGATTCTACTTGGATCTTTCAGAAATGTTGTTGTTAAGTGCCATCGAGTCAGTACCGATTTTCTAGCAGTTTTTTGAAAAAGAACATGACCTTTTTTAAATTAATGGGAAAAAAGGGAAAGTGACCCTGTATAAGGTTTCCTAGGAGTGGCTGGTGAGCTTGAACCACTGACCTTTAGGCTCAAACCGACCTTGCAGTCCAGCGCATTAACCCTCAGGGCCACACACAGCATTTATTAAGTACCTAATATATATGACACTGCGGGTCAGTGCGCTGGACTGCAAGTTCAGTTTGGACCTCAAGGTCGGCGGTTCAAGCTCACTACTTCTTGGAAACCCTAACAGGGTCGCTTTAAGTGGGTACCAACTCTACGGCACTTAACAACGACAACAACAGTGATATATATGCCAGGGAGCACAGTGGCTCCATACAATAGGCACTGGACTGTGAACCAGAAGATCCACGGTTTGAGCCTGCCAGCTGCTCCACAGGAAAAACATGAGGCTTTCTGCTCCTGTGAAGACTTAAAGCCTAGGAAAGCCTATATAGGTTGCTATGAATTAGAACTGACTCCACGGCACTTAACAACAACAACAATGTATACTAGGGGAACGTGGTGGCTCCCTGTGATAAGCACTGGACTGCAAACCACAAGAGTGGTTTGAGCTCATCAGTCACTCCAAGGGAGAAAGATGGACTTTCTGCACCTGCAAAGATTTAAAATCTCAGAAACCTTATACAGGGTCGCTAGGAGTCGGAACCAACTTGATGGCATATAACAAGTGTAAGTCAAAACTGCAGCTTTTTAAATTTCTTGTTAAGATGGAATATTCTTATTGAAAGTTAAAAATTGAAATGCCATTTCAAAATATATTTTGCAGTTAAACTTTTGAAGTAGACATTTTAAAACCTTTTTATATTTATTTCATTGTTGAGAGTATACACAGAAATAATACAGCAATTCAACAGTTACTTATATTCTAATTTATATTCTAAACAGACTAATTATATTCTGTGATTTCTGCAACCACTCTTAGGTTCCTTTTCTGAGTTGTTGTGCCCCCATTAACATGAACTCATTGTCTCCTAAAGTTCCTGTCTGATCTTTTTAGTTGCTGTTGTCAATTTGATACCATGTAGATGGTTTTTAGAAAAGTATAATCTGAAGGCAGCTTTTTTTTTTTTTTTTAAACTAATTAAGCTAAATTATTATTTGCTTTTGAAAGACTTCAGGAGTTATTTTTGGGTAAGGTTTAAAGGTGATCTCAGAGCAGCAGTTTTCGGGGGTTCCAGCTCCAAGAAAGTGGTTTTAAATATTGTTAGATACCATCAGGTTAGTTCCAACTGATACTGACCATCTGTGCACAACAGAATGAAACACTGCCTGGTCCTACGCCATCCTCACAATCATTGTCAAGCTTGAGCTCATTGCTGCTGCCACGGTTACCAGTCCATCTTGTTGGGGGTCTTTTTCCAGAGACTGGTCCCTCCTGATAATATATTTGAAGTATGAGATACTACGTCTGGCCATCCTGGCTTCTAAGGAGCACTCTGGCTGTACTACTTCTAACACAGATTTTATTTGTTCTTCTAGCAGCCCATGATACTTTTAATATTCTTCTGCAACACCGTAACTCAAATGCATCAATTCTTCTACAGTCTTCCTTATTCATTGTCCAACTTTCACATGCGTAGTATATACACGTTAAATTGGTGGATACTGTTTTAGTTATTTAGTAATGGGTAAGCCACAAGTGGATGGCTTTAACAAACATGAATTTATTCTCTCACAGGTTTTTTTTGTTGTTGTTCTTGTTGTTAAGTGCCGTCGAGTTGGTTCTGACCCATAGCGACCCTGTATAGGGTTTCTGAGGAGTAGCTGGGTGAACTAGAAGCGCTGACCTTTTAGTTCAAATAGATCTGCAGTCAGACGCATTAAACCACAATCCCCACCAGGACTCCTCTCACAGTTTTGAAGGCTCGAAGTTCAAATTCAGGGTGTCGGCCCTAGAGGAGGGCTTTCTTTCTCTGTCAGCTCTGGGGGAAATCCTTACCTCTTTTTAGCATCTGTGGGTCCAGCATTCCTTGGAGATCTTCATGTGTCCTGGCATTGACCTTCCCTAGGTCCAAAGAATGCACTCCGCTCATGGCTTTTCTTTCTTGGTGGTAGTCAGGTCTCCCTGAGTTTTCACTTGCTTGTTTAATCTCTCGTATATCTCAAATTATATTGACTTAAAATACAGCCTAGTCCTGTTGATTATAGCTGCCTTGTTATCATAACTACCACTAATCCTGCTCATTAACATTGAGGTTAATATATACAACATAGGATAATTATATCAATCACAAAATGGAGGATAATTACATAATACCATGACCTGGCCAAGTTGACCCATGTTGTTTGGGTAGAACACAATTCAGTCCATAGCAGATACCTAAAAAAATTTATTTTTAAGAGTTTCTTTTTCCTAGAAAAGTTAAATTAAAATGTGAGGAGAGGACATAGGTCAAGAAGGTTCCTACATAGGATAGGGTCGCTGTGAGTGGGAACTGATTCCATGGTAGTGGTTTGGTTTTTGGTTACATGTATATAGACATACAGGTTTACGAGTCTTATGTGTATACATATTTATGTTTATATGTGCACATATTTATATGTATGTGTAAATATAGATTATGTACAGGTATATATATTCATAGAAAACACAATTTACAGATACTTTTCAGACATAATTAAACACCTTGTGATACTGGTTTTCTAGTATCACTTAGAACCTTTGAAGACTTAGAACCTTAGTCTTAGGGAACAACTCAGTCAGTTGACACAATTCACGAAGCTCATGCTATGTATCCTAGCAAAGTATCTAGGGTCTTAAAAGCTTGTGAGCAACCATCTAAGATTCCACCATTGCTTTCTACTTATCAGGAGCAAAAAATAAGACAAATCAAAGTCTCATAAGAGAAATCATTTTACAGCGCTAATATGGTCTGTTTGAATTGCAAGGCTGATGGTTCAAGCCCACCAGCTGTTCCTTGGAAACCCTATACAGGGTAGCTATGAGTTGGAACCTACTTGATAGTACTTAACAACAACAACAACAGTAGTCTGTACAGGGTCTTGGTGTGGCACTGTAGGATAAGCACTGGACTACTAACTGCAAGGTTCATGGTTCAAACCTACCAGTTACTCCTCAGAAAACCTACATAGGGTTGCTAAGTCAGAATTGACTCAGTAGCACTTAACAACAATAGTACACAAATCATGGCCTCATCTACCCTGAACCACAGGAATTAGATGGTGCCTGTCTACCACTACTGAATGTTCTGACCAGGGTCCCAATAAATGGCCCCAGATGACATAGGAGAAAAGTGTTGAACAAAACTCAAATTCTGAAAAAAGGCCAGCCTTACTGGACCAGATGAGACTAGAGGACTATGAAACTATTGCCCTAAGATATTCTTTATACTGAACTAAAACTCCCCTGAAATCACTGTTTAGTGGAATAGTAGAGTTGTCACACAAAATAAATGGTATTACGTATAATAAATGTGGTTGTTGTTAAGTATCATTAAGTTGGTTCCAACTCATAGCAACTCTGTAGGGTTTCTGGGCCTGTAAATTTATGCAGGAGCTAAAAGCCTCATCTTTCTCCCACAGAGTGACTGTTGTTGTTGTTAGGTACCATCAAGTCGGTACCGACCCGTAGTGACCTTATGCACAGCAGAACAAAACACTGCCCAATCCTGGGCCAAACTCACTATTGTTGCCACGCTTGAGTCCATCGATGCTGCCACTTGGTTAATCCATCTCGTTGGGGTTCTTCCTCTTTTTCTCTGACCGTCCACCTTACCAAACATGATATCCTTCTCTAGTGACTAGTACCTCCTGACAATATGTCTGAAGTATCACGTGCATATGAGGTTATTGAAAACATCATGGCTTGGGTCAGGCGCACCTTAGTCCTCAAGCTGACATCTTTGCTCTTCAACACTTGAAAAAGGTCTTGTGCAGCAGATTTGCCTAATGCAATACGTCGTTTGATTTCTTGACTGCTGCTTCCATGAGTGTTGATAGTTTATCCAAGAAGAATGAAGTCCTTGACAACTTCAATCTTTTCTCCATTGATAAGAATGTCATTTATTGGTCCAGTGGTGAGGATTTTTATTTTCTTTACATTAAGATGTAATCCATACCAAAGGCTGTGCTCTTTGATCTTCATCAGTAAATGTTTTAAGTCCTCTTCACTTTCAGCAAGCAAGGTTGTTATCATCTGCTTATCGCAGGTTGTTAATGAGTCTTCCTCCAATCCTGATGCCACATTTTTCTTCATTTTTAACCCAGCTTCTCGGATTATTTGCTCTACTGGTGGACTCAAATTGCTCACCCTGTTTTTCGCAGTCCTACAGAGCCACTGTGGAGTCCTGGTGTGGCACTGTGTGTTAATGCACCAGACTGCAAAGCCGTTTGAACTGCAAGGTCGGCAGTTCAAGCTCACCAGCTGCTCCTTGGAAACCCTGTACAGGGTCACTATGGGTCAGAATTGACTCAACGGCACTTAACAATGGAGCGATTGTGCTCCCTTGTAAGTATGGTAGTGGTGATGGTTATGTGCCACTAAATTGGTTCCAACTCATAGCAACATAGTATAAGATTTCTGAGGGTGTAAATCTCCATAGGAACAGAAAGCTTCATCTTTCTCCTGAAGAGCGGCTGGTAGATTTGAACTACTGACCTAGCAGCTTAGCTCATAATCCATTATGCTATCAGGGTTCCTGGTATGTGTGGCACTGTGGGATAATGCACTGGACTACACGGTCAGTGGTTCAAATTCACCAGCTGCGCCTCAAAAACCCTATACAGAATCACTATGACTCAGAACCAACTTGATAGCACTTAATGACACCACCCCAAGGCTTGTTCAGAAAGATTGGTACTATATGTAAAAAAAAAAAAAAAATCAATGTAAGATCAAAAAGTCAACATTTACTCTAAAGCAAAGATGAGAAGATAAAGCCTTAGAGAAACAAAACAACCAGAACACAAAGAATATATTGACACGTTGTGAAAAATGTAATGCCACTGAACAGGTTGAGTAGAGATTGTCAAATGAGACCCTAATTTACTGTGGAAATTTTCACCAAAAACATATTTTAAGAAATAATTAATAAAAGAGCAAATTTGAAATCAAATATAACTCATTAGGTTGAATTGAGACCAAAAAAAAAGTTTCTTTAAAAGGAGTAAGTTTGGTATTTTGAAATCTGTTCTTATAAAGAATAAAAAAAGCTTACCAAGTGAGGGAAAAAACCCAAACTCAAGGTACTGTTACAGCAGAACAATAGTGGAAATAAAGTAAATAACTAGCAATTTGGGGAAAATCAACAGGGCTTTAGACTGGTTCTACAAACTAATGTTTCAAAAAATATGCAGAAACCTAATTCCTTCTGTTCTTTAGTCTTATTAAGTTAAAAAAAAAAAAAAGGGATATGCACTTTTAGAAAGAATTGCATTGTATGTTTATAAGATTCAAAACATGAATAAAGAAAATTTTATACAGTACTAGGGGATTTTTAAAAAGTTGATAGGAAACAAGGCACTAAAAGTAATGGAAGTTTTCCATGAACTCTTTGAAGCCTCCCCTTGTTTTTGGGGACTTGAAAATAGAATCTAATTGTTTACTGAAATTTGCTTGTTAGATTGTTTTGTAAAGGACAAGAGATAAGGCATGAAGATTTTAAGTTCGGTAAGAAATCTTAAGTTAGTTATAAAATCCTCTTATGAGTGGACTGAATTTGTAGAGGAAATGATACCAACTAAATCGTTCACAGGTACCTTTTAACCAACAAGTTGTTTTAATAATTGTCTAAAGTGGCCAAGGTGGTAAACTTATTTGGGATGTTAATAATTCATATCTGTTCTATGTTGAATTTAATATATTTTTAACCTTGAGATATTATATTAATTTGTAAGGTAGTTTTATCGTAATCCACAACACTAATGTACAAAACTTTTCAGTATTTTTTGCAGTAACCCTTTTATGAATGATCTATGTCAGTATCCCTTCTATTTTTTGCAGTATCCCTTCTAATAGAATGATCTATGTCAGAGCTTATTAAAGAAACTGAGTATCAGGACTCTCTAATGAGTTGGTTTCCTTTTTTCTGAAGTCAAAGGTTTTTATATAAAGCGGGGGGTGGGGAACCTTTTCTCTGCCAAAATTTATAGCATCATTCACCAGTCATGCAAAATGATCAACTTAAAAATTAGCCTGCTATATTTGGTCAAACATTGAATTAACTCACCCCTAATGTGATGGCTAGAATTGTGGTTGCATTGGCAGGACCAGACCAAATGATTTCACGGGTCTTACATTCCCCACTCCTGATCTAAAATGTAAAGAAAAAGGAAAGATGGTAGAAAATTGCTGTCATCAGGGAGCAATGCAAGCTCAGTTTCCATTGCTCATATTTCCTATTCTCCTTTGGAAAATTAAGTTCTTTGTTTGCTTTTACTAGACTAAGTTTATGCTCCTAGTAGTCCTCTGTTTCCTCCTCTCTGCCTGTGTTTCTATTTCCTAGTCTTTTTTATCCTTCGTGTTTTATGCTAAAGGGCGCAGATTAAAAAGGAGAGTAAGAGGAAAAGGCTTCTGTTTATGGACAGTAGAGCACTGTGATTTGATCAGATTATTTACTTCATATGTTATAACAGTAAGTATTTCTCTAGGATTTCTTAAAGATTTAAAAGCCAAACTTATAAATTGGAGCCATTAAGGCAAAATGCTAAGAAAATGTAAAGCTTTGTTAGGAAGTTGACCTTTTACAGTTCAGGGTCAGAAATGTTCAGGGCAGTTCCTTCAGTCAGGGAAGCTTTTCCTTAGCCATGCTCACAGGCAGGCAGGCCGAGCTCTGCTCAGGCTGTATTATAGAACTCTCTTTTAGGTCTGCTGATAGATGTTCACAGGGCAGACCACGCTACTCAAAGCCTCAGCCTAAATGCACTTGGCTCTAGCCCCGTAACTCAGCAAACCTAGCACCCCCAATTAAGTGCCTGGAGGCAAGCAAGCCTCCAGCCCAAAAGTCACTCAGCTTTACTTGCTCTGTGGCCTGGCAAGTCCATCACTCTCTCATTCTCAGACTCTTGGTTCTGCTTCTGCTGCTCCTCTGCCACTCCTACGGTGTCACCAGCATTCTTTCCCTGAGTTGAGGAGTGCGGATTCTTGGGGGTCCAAAGGATGCACTCCACTCCTGGTACTTGTTTTTTGATAGTAGTGCGATCTCCACTCCTGTTCCTGTGGTGGCTCATTTTAAGTCAATGTAAGAGTTCCAAGTCTTTACAATCATAATTAACTTTTATAATCACAATTGAATCATATCATACTATCAAAATCTTCTTCCACCTTTTATTACCCAGACCCATTAGGGAAAAGTTTGGTGGGAGTTACAGAAGATTGTGAGTAGAAGAGCTATATGAAGTAATTCAGTGTACTATATTTCAACAATATATTAAACCATTTGAGAAGTTTTGATTTACTGGTGTGGGGTGGGACACTATTTTCAAAGCTTGATTTGTGTCTAGGTTTAGCAGTGAAAATGACTATCAATAATGTGATCATGTCTGTGACATTTTCTAAAGGACTAACATTCAATAAGTTACCAATAAACCGAAAATATTATATACATGCTTTCGTAAGAGACTGTATAGTAGAAGAATGCTGGATACCAACCAAAAATCAAACCCATTGTCACTGAGTTGATTCTGACTCATAGCGACCCTGTACGACAGGGTAGAGCCTGTCCCATAGGGTTTCCAGGGTTGTGATCTATATAGAAGCTAGCTGCCACATTTTTTCCCACAGAATTGCTAGCTTTTCAGTTAGCCGCTGAGTGCTTTGAATGCAGGATAGAAGTCAGAAAACCTGGGTCTTTAGCTGTTCTCTTTGAGCCTCATCTCGTCGAGCCAGTCAATTAGCCTTCTTAGATTGCAAGTTCTTCAAATTTAAGAAGTAGAAATAATACCTACTTTTCATCTGGTAGTATATTAGGATAGCTGTAGGATAAAACTAAAACAGTAATAGTAAAGTACTTGGAAGCATATCACTATCACTATAAAATATTATTAAAACCCAATGCTTCAGTACATTATATAATGTCTGTTAATAGTTGGACTAGGTAGATTGTTTCAAATTTGTTTCAGTTCAGCTAAATATAAGTCAAAAAGCAGATTCTGACACAGTATGAATAATTCTGATATATGACCATCTGTTATGAAGTTGGAAAATTTGTCTTATGGAATTGATGAGTTAGGAAATAGTTGGAAAACTTAACAAGTGATTAATTATGTAACTCTTGCTGCGCTTGACTCTTTGGGGAGATAAAAATGTTAGGTAGGTTGTATGGAATGAATCAGAATCAAATTAGAATTCATTGATTCTTTCTTTCAACAAAAATTAAGTGCATGCCGAGAAAGAGGGCTTCAAAAAAGTTCATGGAAAATGGAATTTGCCCACAGATTTTTTTGAAGCCCCCTCAGATATGAAGCAAATTGTGTAAGCAGAAGAAACTATATCCCCATGTAAGATCTTTCATGGTGTAGGCTCTGTCCCTGCTACTGTCTATTCTGGCCTCATCTTTTCTTACTCTTTTATGTTGTACTTGTTGTACCAACACTGAACTATACATATAGTTATGGAGATAATTTGCATAATTAACAACATCTAACTGACCTTGGGAGTCCTGGTGTGGCACTGGATTATACACTGGACTGCAAAGCTCACCAGCCGCTCCTCAGAAACCCTATACAGCTCGCTATGGGTTGGAACCAACTCAATGGCACTTAACAACAGAAATTGACCTTGAGTCTTTCTAAATCCCATGTCTGTATTTTAGAAGGAGATTAGCAATGATAGGGGAAGTAAATTAAGAAAGTTAGCTTGAAATAATAGCTGGTTAAAGGAGTTGAAATTTTTTTCTGTAGATAGTTGGAAGCCACTGAAAGATTTTTTCGGAGAGAGTGTTACAGACAGAATTCTACTTTATAAAAGATGATTAGGTACTCAGTATATTTGAGTCACCCTAGTGGTGCTATAGGATAAGCACTGGACTGCTAACTGCAAGATCGGCAGTTCAAACCCATGAACTGCTCTTTGGAAATCCTACACAGGGTTGCTATGAGTCAGAGCTGACTTGTCATCACTGAACAACTATACTCTGTTCTAAGCCCTTTTCTGGGTTCTGGGGGTACAGTAGTGAAGAGGAAAAAATCTTGCTCATCTGATATTTAAAAATTGTAAAGAATACCTATAAACTCGCTTCATTAGTACTACTATTAGGACAGGTAGGTTTAAAATACTGAAAATAAAGAAACGTAGAAGTGTGAAGCAGTAGTAACTCTCACACTCTGCTTGTAAGAGTACAAACTGGTATACCACTTAGAAAAACTATTTAGTAGTGTATACTGTGACCCAGCAATTCTCCTTCAAGGTATATTTCTAGTAGATTGCATGTACATGTATACCAAGAAATGACTCAAAAGTATTCTTTACCATCAGCAAAGTAGTGATATTTCTGAAAACAGCTCAAATCTTTTACCAGTAGAATAATTAAATGATGTTATATTCATGTAAAGGACTGCTATACAGCAATAAAGGAACCCTGGTAGTGCAATGGTTAAAAGCTCTAGATTGCTATCCTAGAAGTCAGTGCTTTGAACCCACCAGCCTACTCTGTGGAAGAAAGATGTGGCAATCTGCTTCTATAAAAATTTACAGCCTTGGAAACTCTATGGCACTCTCTCCTTGAGGCTCGTTTTGAGTTGGAATTGACTTGACAGCAATGGGTTTTGTTTGGGTTTTGGTGTATTGTTGTTGAGTGCCATTGAGTTGGTTTTGACTCAAAGCAATCCAGTATAGGGTTTCCAAGAAACAGCTGGTGGGCTCCAACTGCTGACCTTGTGGTTCGTAGTCCAATGCAGATCCTACAGTGCCACATGGGTTTTGGTGTATACAACAATGAAAATGAACAAAGTACAGCTATATAGATAAATCTCATGAATGTATCCTTCAGTGAAAGAAGCCAACCACGAAAGAATGCATGCTATGTGTAATCACATTTATAAGAAACTTTAAAAGCAAGCAAAACTAAGCTATAGTATTTAAAGGCAACACATTGTTAGTTGTTGTCAAGTTGATTCTGATGCATGACGATCGCATGTGTGCAGAGTAGAACTGCTCCATAGGGTTTTCAAGAATGTGACCTTTTAGAAGCAGATTGCTAGACCTCTCTTCCAAGGTGCCTGTAGATGGATTCAAACTGCCAGCCTTTGGAGGTTAGTCAAGTACTTAATCATTTATGCCACCCAGGAAGTTCTGAGATGGTTGTTGTTAAGTGCCATGGAGTCAGTACCAACTCATAGCAAACCTATGCACAACGGAACAAAACACTGCCCGGTCCTGCACCAGCGTCACAATCACTGCTTGCCTATTGCTATCATGGCAGTGTCAGTCCATTTTTGCTGACCCTCCTGGTAATATATTAGAAGTATGAGAGACGAAGTATGGTAATCCTAGTTTCTAAGGAGCATTGTGGCTGTGCTGCTTTCACACAGATTTGTTTGTTCTTTTGGCAGTCCATGGTACTTTTAATATTCTTCTCCAAAACCATAATTTAAATGCATCAATTCTTCTACAGTCTTCTTTATTCACTGTTCAACTTTCGTGAGGTTACTGAAAATACAGTGGCTTGAGTCAGGTATACCTTAGTCCTCAAACTGACATCTTTGCTCTTGAACACTTTAAAAAGAGGTTTTGTGCAGTAGCTTTGTCCGATGCAATACGTCATTTGATTTCTTGACTGCTGCTTCCATGAGTGTTGATGGGTGATCCGAGCAAAATGAAGTCTTTGGCAACTTCATTCTTTTCTCCACTTATCTGGATGTTACTTATTGGTCCATTGGTGAGGATTTTTGTTTTCTTCACATTGAGGTGCAACCCATCCTGAAGACTGTGGTCTTTGATCTTCATCAGTATTTTAAATCCTCTTCACTTTCAGCAAGCAAGGTTGTATCATCTGCATATCGCAGGTTTTTAATGAGTCTTCCTCTAATCCTGATGCCACATTTTTCTTCATACAATACAGCTTCTTTAATTATTTGTTCAGCATAGCGATTGAATAACTACAGTGAAAGATAACAACGTTGGTGCACATCTTTTCTAATTTTAAACCATTCAGTGTTCTGTTTGAAGAACTGCCTCTTGTTCTACATACAGGTTCCTCATGAGCACAATTAAGTGTCCCAGAATACTCATTGTCCACAGCTTGTCATGAGCTACACAGTTGAAACCTTTTCTGTAGTCAATAAAGTACAGGTAAATGTTTTTCTGATATTCTCTGCTTTCATCCAAGATTCATCCAATGTCAACAATGATGTCCCTTGTTTCATGTCCTCATCTAAATCTGGCCTGAACCTGTGGCAGTTCTCTGTCAATGCACTGTTGCAGCTGTTTTTAAATTACCTTTAGCAAAATTTTACTTGCATGAGATATTAATGATACTGTCTGATTTCCACATTCCATTGGGTCACAGTGTTTTGGAATGGGCACAAATATGGATCTCTTCAAATCAGTTGGCCAGGTAGATGTCAACCAGATTTCCTGGCATAGATGAGTGAGTGCCTCCAGTGCTGCATCAGTGTTTTGAAAGATTTCAGTTTGTATTCCCTCACTTCCTGGAGCCTTGTTCTTTGCCAGTGCCTTTAGTGCACCTTGGATTTCTTCCTTTAGTATCTTTAGCTCTTAATCATATGCTGCCTCTTGCAGTGTTTGAGCATTGAGCATTTATTTTGGTACAGTGACTGTATTCCTTCCATCATCTTTTGATGTTTTCTGCATGATTCAATATTTTGTCCATTTGTTGTTGTTCAGTGCTATCAAGTAGGTTCTGACTCATACTACCCCTGTATAGGGTTTCCAGATAGTGGCTGGTGAGCTCAAACCACCAACCTAATGGTTCAAACTGACTTTGCAGTCTAGTTTATTAACGTATAGTGCCACACCTTCACTGTTGCAAGCCGAGGCTTGAATTTTTGTCAGTTCTCTCAGCTTGGGAAATACTGAGCGTGTTTTTCCCTTTGGGTTTTCTAACTGCAGATCCTTGCACACATTTCATTATATTTGACTTTTTCTTCTCGAGCTGCCCTTTTAACTCTTCTCTTCTGTTGTTTTATACCTCTTCAGTTCTACTATTTGCTTTACCATCTCAACGCTGGAGAACAAATTTCATAGTCTCTTCTGACACCCATTTTGGTCTTTTTCTTCTTTCTTGTCTTTTTAATGACCTTTTGCTTTTTTCCTGTATGATATTCTTGATATCATCCCACAACTCTTCTGCTCTTCAGTCTTTAGTATCTTAATTCATCAAATCTATTCTTGAGATAATCTCTAAATTCAGGTGGGATCTGTTCATCCTATTTTGCCTCTTGTGGACTTATTTTAATTTTCTTCAGCTACAGCATGACCTTGCATATGAGCAATTGATGGTGTGTTCCACAATCTACCCCTGTTCTTGTTTTGGTTGATGAGGAGGAGCTTTTCCACCATCTCTTTTCACATATGTATTCAATTTGATTTCTTTGTATTCCATCTGGTGATGTCCATGTGTATAGTTGTCTTATATGTTGTGTTTAATAAAGGTATTTACAATGAAGAAGTCCTTTGTCTTGCAAAATTCTATAATGGAATCTCCAGCATAGTTTCTGTCACCAGTGCCATATTTTCCAGTGACTGAGCCTTCCTCTTTGTTTCCATTCTTTGCATTCCAATCACCAGTAATTATCAATACATCTTGATTGCATGCTTGATCAATTTCAGACTGAAGAATTTGGTAGAATTCTTCAATGTCATCATCACTGGCTTTAGTGGTTGGTTCGTAAATTTGAATAATAGTTGTATTAACTGGTGTTTCTGTAGGCGTATGGATATTACCCTACCATGGACAGCGTTGTACTTAAAGAAATGTTCTTTTTGATGATTAATGTAACACCATTCCTCTTCAGTTCGTCATTCCTGGCGTAGTAAGCCATGTGGTTGTCAGATCTAAATTACCAATACCAGTCCAATTACCTCACTGAAGCCTGGGACAATGATGTTTACGTGTTCTATTTCCTTTTGGACAATTTCCAGTTTCCCTAGATTCATACTTTGTACATTCCAAGTTCCATTTATTAATGGATTTTTACAATTATTTCTCATCATTTTGATTTGTGCTTATCAGCAAATGAAGTTCCCGAAAGCTTTATTCCATTTGTGTCATCCCAGTCAGCTCTACTTTGGGGAGGCAACTTTTCTTCAGTTGTATTTTAAGTACCTTCCAACTTTAAGGGCTCATTTTCTGGCACAATATCTTATAACATTCTTGTACTCTTCTTAATATTTAAATATAAGTATTCTGGTGCTGACAGTTTTCCATTGCGGTTCACAAGTTTTCAGTGACTGGATATTCAGAACTAATCTGTTTCTCCTTCTTCCTAGTCTGTTTTAGTCTGGAAGCTCATCTGAAATCTGTCCACCATGGGTGACCCTACTGGTATTTCAAGTACCAGTAACATAGCTTCCAGAATTATAGCAACACGCAAGCCACCACAGTGTGGCTAACTGACAGAGAAGTGGTAGGAAATAAGTTTAGGCAAATTCAAATGGATGAGGCTGATAATGAAATGATTTATTGCACAGAAAATTATATTGTAGAATGTTAAGTTTTATGTAAATTAAATAAAAAGCACAGGGAGATACCACTTTACACCTGTTAGAATGACTAAAAGCAATATTATCATTAAGTGTTGATGAGGATGCAGAACAACTGGAACACTCGATGTGATGACAGAAATACAAAATATTGAAGTTACTTTAGAAAAATTTGCTAGTTTCTTATAAAGTTAGACATGTGACACAGTGGGCTAAGTGTTGGAGTGCTCACTCCAGGTCATTGGTTCAAACCCAGCAGATGCTTCGTGGGACAAAGATGAGCTGGCTTGCCCCTATAATGATTTAAACACTTGAAAACCCTATGGAACAGGTGTACTCTCCCTATAAGGTGTCTGAGTTGGAATCAACTCAGTGACAATGGGCTTTGTTTTGTTTTGTTTTTGTGAGTTTATGCAATCCAATAGTTTTGTTCCTAGACATTTACTCAAATGAAATGAAAACTTCATTTACAGAAAAACCTGAATATGTATCTTCATAGTAGCTCCATTTGTGATTTCAAAAAGTGGAACCAACCCAAATGTCTCTCAACTGGAAAATGATTAAAAAAAAAAGCTGTGTTATTTGCATATACTGGAATACTGCTACACAGTAATACAAAGAAATAGACTCTACTGATATTCACAGGAACATAGCTGGATCTCAGATGCATTATATTAAATGAAAGAAGCCAGACCCAAAGCGTTTAATACTGGATGGCTCCAATTAGTCGTGTGCCACTTAATGTGTGCTCAAGTAATGTCTGACTCCATCTACGTCCATGGTCCCAACCCTGCAAAGCCTCAAATGTAGTAAAAATTTGAAGTATGTAAAATAGTTAGGAATAACATGCAGACATTACTTTGTAACAAACATCAAAACGTTGTTGTTGTTATTGTTACTGCATTACTACTATGAATATGTTTAATATATCTGGAAGTGTTTCTTCAGTGCTTTTTATGCATAAAAAGGTACAGCATTTCTCAAGCTGAGGGAACTGAAGAAAACATTCAAGCCTCGACTTGCAACATTGAAGGATTCTATGGGTGTGGCACTGTGGGTTAATGTACTGGACTGCAACATTGGTTTGAACTGCAAGGTTGGCAGTTGAAGCTTACCAGCCACTCCTTGGAAACCCTGTACAGGGTCACTGTAGGTTGGAACCGATGCATCGGCACTTAACAACAGTGGGCAAAATATTAAATGATGCAGAAAGCATCTAAGAAGATGGAAGGAGCTTTTCCCATAAATGGTCTGAGGTAATCTTGCAAAATGGTTCGCTACTCATTTGACTCAGAAAACCCCACAAAATCATGTGAATCAAGAGGTTCAAAACTCCAGGTCTATTTTAAGAACACCGTGGAACTGCCCAGGCCATCAGGAGTATACATCTGAAAAGCCACCAAGTATCTGAAAGATATCACTTTGTAGAAGCAATATGTGCCATTCCAATGTCACAATGGTAGCATTGGTAGGTGCACACAGGCCAAACAGTGAGGTTAGAAACAGGGTTGATGTTCCAAAAAGAGTGCTGAATTTTTGCTGTACATGCTTGAAAATGCAAAGAGCAATGATGGACTTAATTGAGGATTTAGATGTAGATTCTCAGGACATTGAGCACATCCAGGTCAACAAAGCCCCCAAGATGTGCCACCAAACTTACAGAACTCATGGTCTAATCAACCCTTCCTTGAGCTCTGCATGCTGCATTGACATGGTCCTCACTGAAAAGGAACTAATTATTCCTAAACCAGAAGAGGAGGTTGCACAGAAGAAAAAGATACCCCTCAAGAAATAAAAACGTACAACTTGAGAGTAAATTAAGCTTAAAATTTAAAAAAAGAAAGAAGGACTACACAGTCACTTTACCAAATAGAAGTGGTTGCTATTCAACCATTTCAAGAGCTAGCATACGATCAAGAGCCCATGATACTGAAGGAAGAAGGGGCACTGAAGGCATTGGCAAAGAACAAGGCTCCAGGAATAGATGCAGTACAAACAAATTGAAATCTTTAAACAAAGTGATGCAGCACTGGAGGTACTCATTCATCTATGCCAAGAAATTTGGAAGACAGCTAGTTGGCCAGCTGTGATTGAGGAAGAGATACATATTTGCACCCAATCCAAAGAGAAGTGACCCAGTGGAATGTGGAAATCATTAGACAGTATCATTAATATCACATGCAACCTCAATTTTCATGAGGATAAGTCAAATACAGCTGCAGCAGTACATTGATAGCGAACTGCCAGAAGTTTGAGCCAGTTTCAGCCAAGGATATGGAATGAGCACTATCGCTGCTGCTGTCAGATTGGTCTTGGCTGAAAACAGAGACTACCAGAAAGAAATTTAGCTGTTTTTTATTGATTATGCAAAGACTTTTGACTGTGTGAATGATGAGAAGCTATGAATAACATGGAGGAGAATGAGTGCTCTGGAACATTTAATTGTGCTCATGAGGAACCTGTACATAGACCAAGAGGCAATCATTAAAACAGAACAAGGGGACATTGAATGGTTTAAAATCAGGAAAGGTATGTGCCAGGGTTATAATCTTTTACCATACTTAACTCAATCTGAGCAAATAATTTGAAAAGCTGAGTTATATGAAGAACGTGGCATCAGGATTAGAGGAGGACTCATAAACAACCTATGGTATTCAGATGATACATCCTTGTTTGCTGAAAGCAGAGAGGACTTCACATACTTACTGATGAAGATCAAAGACCACAGTCTTCAGGATGGGTTGCACCTCAGTGTAAAGAAAACTAAAATCCTCATCACTGGGCCAATAAATAACATCAAGATAAATGGAGAAAAGAATGAAGTTGCCGGAGACTTCATTTTGCTTGGATCAACCATCTGAACACTCATGAAATTAGCAGTCTAGAAATCAGATGGTGTATCCAGAAGAACAGAGATGTCAGTTTGAACACTAAAGTGCCCCTGACCCAAGCCTTGGCATTTTTAGTAACGTCATATGCATGTGAAAGTTGTTCAGTGAATAAGGAAGACCATAGAAGAATTGATGCATTTGAGTTACGGTGTTGGAGGAGAATATTAAAAGTACCACAGACTGCTAAAAGAACAAACAATTCAGTGTTCAATTAAGTACAGCCAGAATGCTTCTTTGAAGCCAGGATGGCCACACTTCGTCTCTCACACTTTGGGCATATTATCAGGAGGGACCAGTCCCTGGAGAAAGACATCATGTTTAGTAAATTGGAGGGTCAGTGAAAAAGAGGAAGACCCCCAATAAGATGAATTGGCACATGGCAGCAACAATGGGTTCAAGTGTGGCAACGATTGTGAGGATGGTGCAGGACCGGGCAGTGTTTTGTTCTCTATGAGTTGGTACCAACTTTATGACAACTAGCAACAACAACATATGCTATGGCAGACATCTGAGTTTCTAAGGTGTCTAAGGTGTACTATCTGTTTTGCCTTATGTAGAAATTCAACTTAAAGGCAGACTTTGGATTGGAACTCTTTCATAGTCCAGGGCATACCTGTACATAACAGGTTGTTCATATGACATCCAAATCACATAATATTTTATTTCACAGAATATATTATGGACACCAAGCAACCAATGTCTATATACAGTACCTGGAAAAGACAAAACTGTAAGAACAGAGAACAGATCAATACTGTCTGGGGTTGAAAGCTTAACTACAAAAGGGCAAAAGTGAATATTTGGAGTGATTAAATTATTCTTGTCTTCATTGAGATGGTTACACAACGTATGCATTTGTCAAAATGTGTGGGCCTGTACACTTACAATAAGGGTGAATTTTACTGTTGGTACAACAGTATAGTGAGAAATTGATGCATGGAAGCATTACAGTTATAAGAAAATCTCCATGGTATCTCAGTAAATAGACAACCCTACTGAGGTTGCCAAGGAGCTCTGGTAGCGTAGTGGTTACGAATCAGGCTACTAACCTCAAGGTCGGCAGTTTGAAACTACCAGCTGCTCCGCGGGAGAAAGATGAGGCTTTCTGCTTCCGTAAAGATTTACAGCTTCGGAAACCCTGTACAGGGTCGCTGTGAGTCGGAAACGACTCCACAGCACATAACAACAACAACTGAGGTTGCCAGGGACTCTAACCTACATGTTGAAATGATACTTGGAGGACAAGGTTGTATTTATTAGAACACTGGGAAGGTTGAACAAATTTTCAGATGTCAATTCGCTTTTTTTATTTTTTGTGTAAATTGCATTTTAATGTTTTCCTGTTTTTGTCTGGGACTTTTCCTCCCATGTGTAAAAGTTGTCTATATTAAGAACGTCAACCAATATTTATATGTGCATATTTATGTTTGTGTGGAGAGAACAAGTTAGAGTACTAATGAATTAAAAGATATTTTCTGTATTTGTCGTACCTGTAACTTCATATAACCTGACTCCTGGAAGGTTAAAGGACAAAAACACTTTGGAAGTTATCTAGTCAAACCTGTTAGTCTTTTCTTTAATGCTTCTACTTTTACATCGTGCTTGAAAAGACTTCCTCCAACCCATGACTATGAAATAAGTTACCTTTATTGTTGTTAAGTGCCGTCCAGTTGGTTCTGACTCATAAGGTCCCTGTTGTGTAGGGTTTCCAAGGAGGGGGCTGGTGAATTTGAACTGCTGACCTTGCAGTTTAAAACGACCTCGCAGTCGAGTGTATCATCCCACAGCACCACACCGGGACTCCTAATTTGCCTTTATTTTCTTCTTATCCTTTCAGAAGTAACTGCCTATTGTATATTTAATTTAGGGAGTGCAATGGCTCCATATGATAAGCACTAGACTGTGACACAGGGTCTGTGGTTTGAGTCTGCCAGCCACTCTGTGGGACAAAGAAGAAGCTTTCTGCTCCTGTGAAAATTTAAAGCCTCAGAAACCCTATATAGGTTTTGGGCGAGCAGAAAGCCTCACTTTTCTCCTGTGGAGTGGCTGGTAGATTCGAACTGCTGATCATACCATTAACAGCCCAGCACATAACCCATTATGCCACTAGGGCTCCTTAGGAATTGTTGTTAAAAAATGCCAACAAAGCACCAACAAACAACAACCACCCAGAAGAGGTCCAACAAGCAGCAGATGAGCAGAAAAAACCAACAACCCCACCAAGAAGACGCAGCAGGCCAGAGTAACAAACAACAGCACCACACTAGGACTCAAAAAACAAAACTACCAAATGAAATAAGGTGAAAATTTTCCAAAAAATACTTTAGAGGTTTTAACATAAAATATATTTACCAATTATAGGGAAGACTTAAATGAAAAAGTGATGTTTGTGATGAGTAGATAGGATTTTAGCAGGTAAAGAGGTAGGGAAAGTATTATAAATGAAAGCAATTCGAGGAGAGAAAAATACAAAAATAAGAAAGTTCTGAGCATATATGTATTTGAAGAATAGGAGTTTTTTGTTGTTGTTTTTTTGAGAACATAAATATGAGAAAATTGGAGATAGAGAACAAAGATAGGTTGTGGCCAAATTTTGGGAGGCCTTAAATGCTAGGGTGAGATTTGTGCTTAGTATACAAGTGTGTCTGTTGATGTTGTTAGCTGTACTTGAATTGGTTCCAGCTAATGGAATCCTGGTGTGGTGCTGTTGGTTAATGAGCTGGACTGCAAAGTCCGCTAGAACCAGGAGGCCTGCGGTTCAAGTTCACCAGCTGCTCCTTGAAAACCCTATATAGGGTCACTGTGGGTCAGAACCAACTCGATGGCATTTAACAACAACAATGGACTCCTAGTGTGGCACTGTAGGATAAGCACTGGACTGCGAACTACAAGGTTGGCAGTTCAAACCACCAGCCACTCCTTGGAAATTCTATATAGGGTTGCTATAAGTCAAACCGACTCTATAGCACTAAACAACAGTGAATAGGGGAACAAAGTGCTACCTGGCCATGTGCCATCCCCATGATCAGTTGTGGATCGGACTGTTTTGGTCTGTAAGATTTTCCATTGGCTGACTTTTCAGAGGTAGATCATTAGGCCTTTCTTCGTAGTCTGTCTTATGTGGTAGCTATGCTGAAACCTTGTAGCATTGTTCAGCATTGCAGAAACATATGGGCCTCCCCTGACATACAGGTGGTTGTGCATGAGGTACATTAGCCAGGAATCCAACCTGGGTTTTACCACTGAACTACCACTGCTCCCTTGCCTATTGATTTAAAAATAAATAAATAAATAATGAGCTACGCTGTCTGCAAGGAAGCCATTAGCCACATATAGCTATGAGCCTGTAACCACATAAAATGTATTGCTCCAATTTGAGATAGGTTGTAAGTAAAACCCACACTGGATTTCTAAGACTCAATACCAAAAATAAAGAAGAATGTATCATATCTCATTAACAATGTTTGTATTGATTACATGGTGAAATGATAATACAGGAATAAGTTTAAAAGTATTACTACAAACTCAAGGAAACATTTAGCAAAAATAAACAAATGTGAAGCTGTTGTTTGCTGATGTCTTCGTCCAGGTCTATACATTTCTGAAGATAGTATTTCCATCTTTCTAACGCTTCCCTGAAGAGTTCAGTTCTTCAATTTATAGCATGTCCAAAGGCATCCTCAATCATGTTCCTTTTCAATGTTCTTAGAGTTTGGGAACAAAAAAAGAACTCTTGAGTGGGCAAGAACTCTGAATAGAGTAAGATTTCCCAATAAAATTCTCTAGTAGGACAGTCCTGGCTACCTTTAAACAGTGAGCCAGGTGCATTGAGATAATGGAGAGGGAAAATATTTTTTTGTAGCTTTCCTGTCCTGTTTTAACCCATGCAGTTTGAAACTTCTGAAAACTTCTTCATGATATGCCCTTGTGATTATCTTGCATCCTTTGAGAAAATCTATCAACTAGATTGTTGAACAAACTAGTTGCCATAACTTCCTGAACTGACCAATCTGCCTTAAATTTAACTGGGCCAGCAGACCCCCTTAGAAACCACTGTTCTGATTGGAACTTTTTTTCTGAAGGCACCCTATGAAACTAAGACAAATTTATTAATGAGAGAATTTATCTGCAGCCATCCACTCTAATGACAAAGACATGTTTAAATGTATTTTGTTTGGAATAAAACCCATCCATGTATGAACTGGACTCTTAGTAGCAATACTTTTTGACTCACTCTACTCAGGCAGCACCATCTTCTGGACAGAGCATGTTCCTGGGAACAAATCACCATGAGCCACAGTCTTTGCTTACTAGACTCTCAGCTGGATGACTGTGTTGGTGAATATCATGTCTGTAAACTCAGGCTTTTTTAAAAAAATAGCTCTTTTGTTTTTTTTTAGCTGTAAGACTTAATTAGTATATGCTTCTGGAGATTGCAACTTAGTCGGTTGGACATTTATGATTCTAACTCTCCACTCCATCCAGGACAAGCCTTTGTGACACTTCTGTTTGCTGATGTTGGTTCCTGGCCCTTCCTAGATGGAGAGTGATGTTTACCTCTTGCAGGATTATTCCTCTGTGTGCCAGACAACAACAGGATATCATTAAAGAGCTATTGCTCAGGAGAATCTAGCGCACTGCTAAAGGAAGGGAGCATATTGTTACTTCCTTTGTAAATCCTCTAATAATATCCCACTATTATTAGCGACCATACCATGATTGTTTAGGGGATCCAGCCATATCAAATTTGACTCTAAAATTGATAAACTTTCTCTGTCCCAGGCTCTTTTATCTCTTTCCATTTGACGTTGCTGTAATGAGGTAAAGCTTAGAAGAAAGTGGGCAATACATCTGTGAGAGGTCTGTGTGCTGTGGGTTCATCTAGGATTGGATGCTTGCTCTCTTGGAGGCACACGCTTACACTCTGCTTCCCTGTTGGAGTAGATTTTGTTCTGTCCATTCCTGCAAACATTTTCTTGTCAAGAATGGTCATTTTTTTAAAGACACATGAAAATGAGCTACTTTGGAGAATTTCCTGCTTTATTTAACCTGGACGAGAGATTTTTAATTTAGGAAATGGCATTATTTGCAATCATGTTTGATTCTTTAATTTCAGGCCACGAATTGATAGTTCAATGCCAGTTTTTCAAGTGTGTATATATAAAGTGAAGACACTTCATTTATAGCCATCTAGCTTTTCTGTTTGTGTGCTTGTTTTATTTTATGAATGATGCTTTTGTGGAGGAAACTGCTTTGTGTACTTTTGAACTGAGTTTTTTGTTGTTGTTTGCTTGTTTGTTTTGTAACTGAATTTTTTTTTAAGTACCCTGTATCTTAACTGCTTCTCAAAATATTTACCTTATCACCTTTGTAGATCTGATAATGGGCTGCGTTAAAAGTAAAGAGAACAAAAGTCCAGTCATTAAATACAGCACTGAAAACACTACAGAGCCTGTCAGTACAAGTGCCAGCCACTATGGAACAGAACACACTTCTATGGCACCATCGTCTTCAGCAAAGGGGACATCTGTTAATTTTAGCAGTCTTTCCATGACACCTTTTGGAGGCTCCTCAGGTGTGACACCTTTTGGAGGAACATCTTCCTCATTCTCAGTGGTGCCAAGTTCATACCCTACTAGTTTAACAGGTGAGATCTAAATACGCAGTTCCATTATTTGACCTTGAACAATACATACATAAGATTTGTCTCTCGTTAAGAAAAAGTACTAACTCTGGCGGACTTTAAAAATAATTATATATGAAATCTAACATAAAAATTAAAGTCTTATTGTGTACATTGCTATTCTGGGGAGTTAGGTGATAATCTGATGATGATTATGTGTTGTGTTATATCATTATTTCACTGATTCATTATTCAAATGTTTATTGAGCATCTATAGTGTGACTTAGCAGTACTCAACAACAGCAAAAAAAATGTGGTTTTTTTTTCTGTTATAAACATTAAAAACATGTACCATTCCCTTAAAAATGGTACTGGGGTTATAAACATTAAAAACATGTACCATTCCCTTAAAAATCTTACAAATTCTCAGGTTTGTAAAATGTTATCCACTATTTAAATAGTACAGTAGTTACTTTGTTATTGTTATTGCTAAGTGCCGTTGAGTCAGTTCCAACCCACAGCAACTCTATAGGATTTCCAAGGAGCAGCTGGTGAGCTTGAACCAGCTACCTTGTAGCTCAAACTGAACTTGTCGTCCAGTGCATTAGCCGATATTGCCACACCAGGACTCCTGTAATTACTTAATAAATGTTCATTAAATGTCAGTGTAATGATGATAATGTAATTTTTCAATCAGATGCTACTGATTTGAAAAAGAGAGAGAGAAAAAAAAAATGAGGATATAAAGGAATTTCCCCCCAGAGTCACAGATACTGAACAGGAGAGCCCAGATTTTATGTCCTAGTCCAAAACTCCATTTATTATTTTATAACATCGTTTCAGAGAACAGGAAGAAGGAACAGCTGTGAGTCTTACTTGGAGATAAATGCTATTATGAAAAAAGTAGATTCAGAACCTTTAAAAAAGAGAGAGAGCAAGAGAGTCACATTCTTTTGTTAGGAGCCTCCTGTCAGGATGCTTTTCCCTTCAAGAAACTAAACACAAGTAGCTTAAACAATGTGGGGTGAGCAAACGGATTTCTTGATGCAGTAGCTCCGTGATGTCAGCAGACACTCGGGTTCCTTCCTTTGCTCTCCTATAGTCCTGGAAGTGTCCCCTTTATCTTTTAACAAAACCACTACCACCATCAACTTGAGCATTATGAGTCCTTATTAACAACCAGTGGGGACAAAGGAGTAATCTCTTTTCTAAGCATGGACTAGTAAATTATCCCTTTAGATTGCCCGCCCCTGCACTAATAACTGTAGCCAGAGAAATGCCAGACACTGATTATGTTAGAAGAGTAAAGAATAAAATCAACCCTTTGATCTTTATAATCCCCTCACTGTAAAGCAGTTCAATGTTTGGCTGCTAACTGAAAGATTGGCAGTTCCAATCCACCAGCTGATCCGTGGAAGAAAGATGCGTCAGTCTGCTTCCCCTAAAGATTGGTGGTAGTTATGTGCTGTGGAGTCAGTTCCAACTCATAGCAACCCTGTACAGGGTTCCGAGGCTGTGAATCTTTACGCAAGCAGAAAGCCTCATCTTTCTCCCATGGAACAGCTGGTAGTTTCGAACTGCTTGAGGTTCACAGTCAGATTCATAACCACTATGCTACCAGAGCTCTTTTCCCTAAAGATTACAGCCTTGGGAGCCCTATGGAGAAGTTCGGCTCTGTCTGTAGGGTTGCTGTGAGTTGGAATTGATGGTAAAGCTATGGGTTTGTTTTTGTGGTTTAACTCCAAATACCTCAGAAAAGTGACCATGATGATATTCTTCAGTGATTAGCAAAAGTTCCAGTTATTTTCAGGATTATATTTTTGGGAAAAAATAGTAATCCAAAATGGTTAAAATTAAGGTTGACACAGATATACTTAAATTTACTTATGTAAAGCACTCCATTTGCAGGTGTTCGTTATTATTTCAACAAATATATGGGATGTTTAGGTGCCAGGTGTGGCATTGTAGGATAAGCAGTCGACCGTAAGGTCGGCAATTCCAACTCACCAGCTGTTCCTTGGAAACCCTATATAGGATCACTATGGGTCAGAACCTTCTCATCAGCAGTAAACACCAACAATATGCCGGGTATAGAGAGGACAAACAAGACAAATAAGGTTTCTGCCTTCATGGAGTTTACATAATAATGAGAGTCTGGCAACAGTTAACAAATAACCAACTAAACTGGATGGTTAATGATTCTTAAATGCTATGATAGAACTAGTCAGAATGATTGACCGAGGTCTTTTAGGTGACCAGAACTTTCTCTGGTACTTAAGAAAAAAATCATTTGAAAAAAGAAAAAAAAATCATTTGAGCAGATTTGATTGATGAGTATGGTCTACCCATGTGCAGAGCTGGGAAAAGAGCATTCTAGAGAAAGGGAATAAATACATGCAAAATTCCGGGGGGGTAGGTGGACATGGTCGTTTTGAGGACTAGTGGGTAGACCATAGTGAGCAGAAAGGAGAATTGTATAGTGTGGGATTAGAGTTTAGCAGAAGTCCAGGATTACTCGGGACCTTTTAGACTCTGGTAAGAAGTTTGAGTTTTATTCAAAGCTAGAAAGAAGCTATTGAAGAGTTTTAATCACAGAATGTGCATGACTGAATTTCCTTTTACAAAATCCTGGCAACTGTGTGGAGACTGTTAGGGATTAGAAGGCCAATACTCCCAGTAGTTACAGCAACTGATGACAGGACTTTTGGATTAAAGTGGTGGCATGGAAATGGAAAGTAGATAAATAAGATGTTTTAGAAGTAAAACAGACAGTCCTACTAATGGACTTGGCTTAAGCAACTGATTGGATGGTAGTACGTGCAGTTTGCTTAGGTAGGGAATACTTAAGTACAAGTTACAAGAGAAAATTTTTTGTACTTCATAAGTTTTAAATGCTTATTAGACTTTCAAGTATATGGCTATGGAATTTAGAGGAGAGGCCAAATAAATGAGCTAATGATGTATGTGATTACATTTCTATCTTTGATTTTTATGTGACTTTGTATTTTAAGATGTCAGGTTTTATATTATTTTCTCATTTCACAGCATTTTTACTTATTAGTTCATGAGTTTATTTTACTTACCTGCCTTTTATTCTATCATTTAAAAAACATACTGGTGGATATATTAAAAACAAAGAATTGATTTAGCAACTCAATGGAATTATAATGAGTAGAATATATGCATTTTCAGAGTAAGAATGCCCAATACATTATGGGATTTTTAATCTGCCTTGAGTAATTTTTACACTGAAGTGCCATGCATATTGTATAAAACTTATTATTTTTCTTTTGTTTACAAATAATAATTTGGCTGTTCAGTGTGTTAATCTCTAAACTATATGTATATAATGCTAAATATGACATAGAGTTCTGTTTGGAAGATATATTTATGGTTTGTATATCAGCCATAAAGTTCTGATGTGGCACTGTAGGATAAGGACTGGACTGCAAACCGCAAGGTCAGCGGTTCAAACCCACCTACAGCTCTTCAGAAACCCTATCCGGGGTTGCTATGAGTTGGAACCCAGTCAACAACATTTAAGAACATAACATTTCAGCCATGGTATGTAATTTCTTAGAAAAATGTGTCATTTTTATCTTTTGTCAAGCCCTGGTGTGGCGTTGTGGGTTAACTTGCAGGACTACAAGGTCAGTTTGAACTTGGGTTCAAGCTCCTTGGAAACCCTATGCAGAGTTGCTATGAGCCGGAACCAACTCGACGGCACTTAACAACAAAAAGAAGCAGCATATAAAGAAAACAAAAATCCACCTAACTGGACCAATAAATAACACTATGATAAATGGAGAAAAGACTGAAGTTGTCAAAGACTTAATTTTGCTTGGATCCATAATCAGCACTCATGAAAGCAGCAGTGAAGAAATCAAATGAGGTATTGCATTAGGCAAATCTGCTGCAAAAGATCTCTTTAAAGTGATCAAGAGCGAAGAATTCAGTGTGAGGACAAGGTGTACCTGACCCAAGCCCTGGCATTTTCAGTACCTCATCTATATGAATGTGAAAGTTGGACAATGAATAAGAAAGCCCATAGAATAATTGATGCATTTGAGTTATGTTGTAGAAGAAGAATCTTAAAAATACCATGGACTGTCAGAGGAACAAACAAATCCGTGCTGCAAGAAGTACAGCCAGAATGTTTCTCAGAAGCCAGGATGGTGAGACTTTGTCTCTCATACTTAGGGCATATTATCAGGAGGGACCAGTTCCTAGAGAAGGATTCATCCTTGGTAAAGTAGAAGGTCAGCGCAAAAGAGGAAGACCACCACCCCCCACCCCCCAACCAGATAGATTGGCACAGTGGCAGCAGCAATGGGCTCAAGCGTAACAATTGTGAGCATGGCACAGGACAGGGCAATGTTTCATTCTGTTGTGCATAGGGTCACTAGGAGTTGGAACCATCTCAATGGTTACCTAACCAACAATAAGCATGTTATAACTAATCTTACTAAAATTGAATTATTGCAGTTAAGTATTAATTGGTCTTATGAACAAAAATATTCACCCATTGTTTATAAGAAATCAGAAAGGTCAGTGCCAATCGTTTATACTACTCCTTAGTGGTTTGATGTTGTTGTTTTCTGCCAAAGAATTGATTTGAAATTTTACTGTTTTCAAGCCAAGGATGTTTCTGTGGGTTTATAGAATTTTAAAATTCGTGGAGCACAAGTAGTCTCATGGAATGTTTTAAAGAATATTCTATAAACTTGAAAACATCAGTTGCTCAAACCCCAAACTTCTACAAAATAGATTTTGGAGACTTAGAAGAAAACGACCCTTAAGGGTTTTTTGTTTCATTTTGTTGTTGTTGTTTTTTATTTACTTTTTGTTAGTATTTATAATTTACCTTGTCATTTCTTTTTCTCCAATAGGTGGTGTTACTATATTTGTGGCCTTATATGATTATGAAGCTAGAACTACGGAAGACCTTTCATTTAAGAAGGGTGAAAGATTTCAAATAATTAACAATACGTAAGTGTTCAGAGTATTTTGTGAAGAAGAAATACTGGTAAAGCCTGGTCTCTACACAGAAGTCACTGAGTGGGTTGATTGCTTTTGCTCACTGGGTTAGGTGACACATATGGTTTCCTTAGCTGTGTGGCATGCTACTGTTTCTATGACCAGAAGTTATTACTTCTACATATTGTACTGCTGTGACTGTGCCATAAACAGTAGGGATTTACGAATTGAGATTATTGAGGAATTATGTGCAATTAAGTACAGTACTTTTATAAAAAATCTTTATGAAGATAATTTTATGTGGCACTGTAGGGTAAGCACTCATTCAGCTGCTAGCCACAAGATCAGCAATTCAAACCCACCAGCTACTGCATGGAAGAAAGATGAGACTGTCTGCTACCATAAAGAATTGATAGTCTCTGAAACCCTGTACAGGGTCACTATGAGTTGGAATTGACTCTATGGCAGTGGGTTTTGATTCTTTTACCTGAGTACAGATAATTAACTAGACTGCTGACTGTAAGATAGATGGTTCAAACCTGTCAACCACTCTTCAGAAACCCTATACAGGTTCGCTGTGAGTCGGAACCAACTCAGTGGCACTTAACAATAATAGCACATGACTAAATATCTTTATTTTCTGTTTAAACCCTTCCCACAAAAACAAAGGAAAAAAGCTGAGTAAGGTACTCTAAAACTGACCAGATTAAGTTGCTTTTTCTTCTGTTACTCTTGGACTTTTTGTCATTTATTGGCCTACTATAGAAAATGTGTTGCTTGTTATGGAAAATAGATTCCATAATCTTAATTGATCGGCTTAAAAATCATTTTGTAACTTCTGAAACAGTATATCTTTTGGTTCTTTGTTTCCAGTCACATTTTCTTCAATCTTTGTTCCCATCTGCTACTAGTTATTGTTCTGGAACATAACATAAGATCATGTCTCTGCTTTAAATTTCTTCACTAGCTAACAGTTGTCTTCAAGATAAACAGAAACTACAATAATAGCCGTCATTCACTGAGAATTTACTATGTGCTGCTTTTCCTTTCTCACTCCGCTACCCAGTCATTCTGATATGCTTGCACTGGGGTTTCTCACCATCTCCATACCTTCACACATACCCGTTCTTGTTCTTGGAATATGGCTTCTTGGCTCTGATTCTGCTTCTTTCCCTTATCTGGTTAACCTTACTTACCCTTCAAAAACTAGTTTGTGTATCTTCTTTCAAGTAAGACTTCACCTTCTGCTGGGCTGTCCTCCAGCCCTTGCTGGATGGGTGCTTCTCTTTTATAGTCACATAGCAGCACCTGTGCAAACCTCCAGTCATAGTTCTTATCACATTTTTTAGTTTTTAATTTGTCACTTGACTTGTCATTCTTTTAGACCAGTAATTCTCAACTAGACTAAATTACCCAGAGAACATTTGGCAACGACAGGAGATATTTTTAGTTGTCACAATCAGGAGACTGCTGTTGCCATTTAGTGGGTAGAGGTCAGGGTTGTTGGTAAATATCTTACAATACAGGGAACAATCCCTACAACAAAGAGCTATTCAGCCCAAGGTATCAGTAGTGCTGTGATTGAAAAACCCTGCTCTTAGACAATCCTTGAAGTCAAGGACTATCATTTTTTCTATTTCCAGCACCTGCTATCATAAGTCTGTCACTTTAATAGGTATTCCAAAAGCATTTGAATGAATCTATAGTTCGTTGTTGGAGTTGTCAAATCAGTTATGATTCATAGAGACCCTATATGACAGAGTAGGATTGTCCCCAAAGGCTTTGTCAGGCCGTAATCTTAATGCCAGCAGATTGCCGCTCTTTGCTCCCACGGAGTGACTTGTGAGTTTGGTCATCAGTCGATCACTTAACCATTGTTGCCACCAGGGTTCTTCAGTGATTGATTAGCAGGATCAAATGCAAAGATCCAGTTTATATGTCTTAAAGTACTTAGTGTATAATGTTGTTAAGTGTTGTCAAGTTGGTTCTGATTCATAGCAACCGTGCATTGGGTTTCCAAGGAGTGACTAGTGTGTTTGAACTGCCAACCTTGTGGTTAGCAGTCCAGCGCTCATCCTACAAGTGAGAACTCCCAGTATACAATTGTTGTTAAAGTGCTGTCAAGTTGGTTTCTACTCATAGCAGCCCTGTATAGGTTTTTTAAGGAGCAGGTGGGGAGTTTGAACTGCTGACCTCGTGATTCAAACCGACTTTGAGGCCCCGTGCTTATTCTATGGTGCCACACAAGGATTCTCAGTATATAGTTGTTGTTAAGTGCCATCGAGTCGGTTCTGACCCATAGCGACCCTTTAGAGGGTTTCTGAGGAGCAGTTGCTTAGCTTGAACCACCAACCTTGCAGTTCAAATGGCTTTGCAGTCTGGCACATTAACCCCCAGCACCACGCCAATATAAAGTAGGAGACTACAAAACCAGGGAGTGAGTTTATAATATTTAAATTGCCATAGAATTTACCATTTCAGTTTTTAGGAAACAAGGTCACCTCGAGCATTTATTAGAGGAGCCCTGGTTGGTGCAGTGGTTAAATGGTTTGGCTGCTAACCAAAAGTCTTGTCAGTTTGAATCCACTAGTCATTAAATTTCAATTTAGACAACGTGCTTTCAATGCTTATCTCATCTCTGGTAAAGCAGAGCATGCATTTATCTTTAGTAGTTGAAAGGCGCTGTAGGACCAGCACTGTACTGCTAACCACAAGGTCAGTAGTTCAAACCCACCAGCCATTTCTTAGAAACTCTATATAAGGTCACTATGCATTAGAACCAACTCAACGGCACTTAACAACAGTTGATTCTAAATATCTCTACATTGTTGTTGTTATTAAGTACTGTCGAGTCGGTTTCGATTCAATAGTGACCCTGTATAGGGTTTCTGAAGAGCAGCTGGAGGGGTTGAACCTGTGATTTGCAGTCCAGTGTTGATTCTACAGCACTGCATTAGGAGTCCCTGTTCCTTATTAGAGATTGATAATATTTTCCTCTTTCATATTAATTTTGGAAAAGTTAGGACACATATATTATCAATCACAATACAGGCCTGTTGTGGTGTTGTGAAATAAGCACTGAACTTCTAACTGCAAGGTCGATGGTTCAAACCCACCAGTTCTTCCTCAGTAACCCTAAACAGTGTTGCTGTGAGTCAGAAACAACTCAACAGCACTTAATAACAATGACAACAAGATAGTTCTCGTATCTTGACTTGTAATTTAATTTTAGTCTTTTTTTTTGAATGTTTGTGGACATTTTTGTAAATATACGTTATTTCAGGAATTCCATTTTAGCATTACTGCCCATTGTTAATATTTGACCATAGGAATTCTAAGGCACCCTGATTATTTTACTAAAATTACTTAGAAGATTACAATTTTATGTACTGTTCAAAAGATAAGTATTCGTCAGTAAAAAGAAGGAAGTGCCTATGCATGCTACAACATATATGAACCTTAAAGAAATGATACTAAGTGAAAAGTCAGTCACAAAAGACCACATCTTGTATGATTTTATTGAAATGAAATGCCCATGAGAAAGAAAGTAGATTAGTGGTTGGAATGAGGGGAGGAATGGGAAGTGACTGCTAATCAATACCTTGTTTCTTTCTGGGTCAGTGAAAATGTTATAAAACTGATTGGGGATGGTTACACAATTCTGAATATACTAAAAGTCACTAAATGGGTGAATTTTATGATGTGTATATTATATCAATAAAACTCTAAAAAATGAAGCATTCAATCAAAATTGAGTAATTGGAAAGATTTAACTCCCAAATTGCTTTATTTGGTATAGTTTATTGTTTTAGGTTAAAATAACTATATAAAAAAACAGATCTTATAATTAAAGTTAATGTGTATTTTTTGTTGTCATTTGCAATTATGCTTGGCTTAGTCTTATGCAACTTTTTTTTTTTTATCATTCTTTGACTCTTAATTCTTGATTTAATTAGTATATTAAAAGAAAATGACAGTAACACCTTTTTTTTACTTCAGAACCAAGACTGTATTGTAACATGTTACAGATTGGGAAGTAGTCTATCCTGTGGTAATTGTTGTTTTATGTGTTGCAGGGAAGGAGACTGGTGGGAAGCAAGATCAATTGCTACAGGAAAGAAGGGCTATATCCCTAGCAATTATGTAGCTCCTGCAGATTCTATTCAAGCAGAAGAGTATGACATGACTTCATATTTTATTAATTATTTTGATTTTTAAAATATTTTAATGCATTGTACTTAGCCACACTTTACACACACACAGTTACATACTAATTTTAATACAGCTAATGTATCATCTTAATAGGAGCTGTTACTTAAAAATTAATAATAAATGAATAGTATCCACTTAAGAGTAGAATCATGAATCTGCATTAGTAATAGTACCATCTGATCTCTGTCCTTGATTAATTATATTAACCTTTTTTATGCTTTACATATTTTTCCATTTCAAATATTTACCTTCAGTTTATTAATATTATTATCAGTGTTGACTTAGGTGGTCATGCTATGGTTATGTAGGAGCATGCCCTTGTCTTTTAGAAAGTACACACTGAAGTATTTAGGGATAATGATTCAACACACTTGTAACTTCCTCTGAATTGGTAGAGGAAAGATAAACACAGACACACATACATGCATGTATACATATATAGAGAGAATATGATAAAGTAAAAATGTTAACAATCGGGGAACCTAGGACAAGAGCATATGGGGGTTCTGTGTACTGTTCTTGAAGTCCTGATATGGTGGTATAGTATAAGCACCAGACTGCTAACTGCAAAGATGGCAGTTTAGACCCACCAGCCACTCCTCAGAAACTCTATACAGGGTCACTGTGAGTTGGAAATATGTGGAAACACTTGAACAGAGTGTATCCTGACCTTTAATTTTTTAATACATAAAAACCTGAAATTTGTGTTATGTTTTAAACTCAGTCCCATAACATTTTCATTAGCATTTTTATCTCTACTCTGTTATCCTCCCAAGCCTACTCAATTCTTTGAAACTTGTTATATAATGTTTCTTACCATCTTTCCAACTAAAAACGCTATTCATTTTTCCAGGTGGTATTTTGGCAAAATGGGTAGAAAAGATGCTGAAAGATTACTTCTCAATCCTGGGAACCAAAGGGGTATTTTCTTAGTAAGAGAGAGTGAAACTACTAAAGGTATGAATATTATTACATTGATATAAGTATAAAAATTTCCTTGGGCAGTATTTTAAGAAAAAATATAGTAAAAGTGTTCATTTTTCCTTGTAGGTGCTTATTCCCTCTCTATTCGTGATTGGGATGAGGTAAGGGGAGACAATGTGAAACACTACAAAATTAGGAAACTTGACAATGGTGGATACTATATCACAACTAGAGCACAATTTGATACTCTGCAGAAACTGGTGAGACACTACACAGGTAGGTGACTGTTTCTGAGGTAAAAGTTACTTCATGTTCTGTGTTGTGAGGACAGAATCCATGTCTTCATATCTCTTAATGTTTAGCACAGTCCTTTACATGTACTAAGCTCAATAAATGTCTATCGATTCTAGTCAGAAGTATAAGGAAAATAAGGAACAAGTCATACTTGACTTATTACCTGATGTTGTTGTTGTGAAGTGCCATCGAGTCGGTTCCAACCCTTGGTGACCCTGTATAGTATAGGGCTTTCGAGGAGCATCTGGTGAGCTGGATAGGAGTTCTAAAATGGAAGTATCATTTGAGTCCTCAAATTTTTTTAAAAAATAATTTTTATGAATTCAGTGAAGGTTCACAGAACAGATCATCAGTTTTTCATTAGACAAACCATACACTTTGTTACTTTGTTTCATTTCAATGACTGCAATCCCCTTTGTGTAATGTCAGTTATTGTACTTCCTCCCTATGCTGCTTACTTTCATTCCACCCTCTTTCCCAACCCTTCTGAGCTTTGTCCTTAGATAAATAGTGCCCCTTTGATCTTGAATTGTTGACCATTCCATGTTTAGCATACCTTACTAGTGTTTCCCACCCCCCCATTCACCCCCATCCCTTCCCGGTATACTTATCTACCTCTTGACTGAAAATTGAGTCATGAGGGAAATTTCATTTACAGACCTGAAGGGTGACCAAGGGCCATAGTCTCAGGTTCTTCCGGTCTCTTTCTGACCAGTAAGCTCAATCTTTCTTATTTAATTCTGAGTTTTGTTCCATTCATACCTTTGCCCACATTTCTAGATGTGTTTGCAGCAAATGTAAATACCCACGTATAAATAACCTCTGTCAAACCTTTGTATATTTGTGAGTGTATTCCCACAGCCCTCCCATACCCATTGAGTCTGTGTGTCTGTCCATGTATCTACCCATAGATCACTGTTGTTGCAAGGTTATGTTTATAACAGTATTGAACTCTGTTCCCTTTAATTCTTGCTCTCCTTCCTGTGTCTTATCCATTCTGCTCTCTATGGCTCATGCTGGTGTATTTAATCCATTTACATTCAGTGTAATTATCAATAAGTGTGAATTGATTGCTATCATTCATTTTTCTGTATGTTTTTTTTTGGTGCTGCTCGATTCTTGGTTCCACATAATATTTATCGCTGAGTTCACTGTGTCTGTGGGTTTTCTTTTCATTTTCATTTCTGTTATGTGAATACTTAATAAATCTTTCTGATTTTCCCCTTTTTAAAAATTTTGACATGATATATTACTTTGCTTTGAGGTGACAATGTAATTTATTAATTTTTTTCCCTGCTTAAAACAGTCTGTTTTATCTTGAAATCTACTTGACTTCCTTGTCATTTGGAAGTTCTGTATGTACACTATTCCCTTTTTTTGCTTTGTAGTTGACTTCATCATACATTTATATTTCTGGATCTCTGTTTTTAGTCTTGTAGGTTTGTTTTGCTTTAAATACTTCTATATCTGAATTGAGGTCTAGGTGGTGTTATATATGATAATCTCAGGTTGTTGTCTGCTATTGTTGGTTCTCAGTCCAAAGAACATGCTTTAGCAGTTTTTGCAAAGTTGATCTGGTCATTAACAAATTCTTTTAATTTCTGTTTATCAGGAAATTTCCTAAGTTTACTGTCGTATTTGAGGGACAGCTTTGCTGGGTATGAGTCTTGGTTGGCAGCATTTTCCTTTCAGAGTTTTGTATATGTCATTCTATTGTCTTTTGGTCTGCATGATTTCTGCTGAAAAATCAGAGCTTAGTCTTGTTAGTTCTTAGTGGGTAACTATTCGGTTTTCGGTCTTCCTGAGTTGCTCTCAGGATTATTTTCCTTGTTTTTGATTTTGAAAAGTTTGATTATGACATGGCTTGATGATCTTCTTTTGGGATCTATCCTTTTTGGGGTTCAGCTTCTTGTATGCTTGTTTTCTTCCATGATGTTAGGGAAGTTTTCGTTCAACAACTCTTAGACAGTTTGCTCTTGGCTCTTTATTTTCTCTTCCTTTTCTGGTATTTCAGTTACCCATATGTTGTTCCTCTTCATGCTGTCCCACATAACGTGTAGGCTTTCTTCCAATGCTATTCATTCTTTTTTCTGATTGTACTAGCATATTAGTATTAAGAGATTTATTTTCAAGTTCTCCAATTCGGGCTTCCATTGCTTCAAATCTTCTTTGACCTTTTGATGTCTTGTCCAGTTTCTGAAATTTTAGTATTAATCTTCTGGATTTGTAACTGCAGATTTTATGTGGTTTCTAAATTTGCATTTATGTCATCTGTTCATGTAGCATTTTCCTGAATTCTTCCAAACTTTTTTCTGTGTTCCTTGATCTTTCTATCAATCCATTGATGGTACCATTCTTTGAATTATTTTTCACTTAGTTCCATTACTTTTTTTCTTCAGAAATGTTTTCTGTCTCTGCATCTTAGTCATTTTGTTTGAGTCATTCTCTCATTACTTTATGTGAGCTAAAATTGTCTTTTATCTCTGGGGGATTGTGGGGTTGTCATATTTGTAAAAACAAACAGTGCAGTTATTGGACCTGGAGGGGAGAGATTTCTGGTGATCTGTTGCAGTTTAAGAAGTTCAGGAGTTGGAAGGCATGTTACAACAAGAGTTGCTGGCCCTAGTTGGACTCAGCGTTAACTTTTTTCAGGGCACTCAATCTGGAAGTAGTTTATGGGGACCCTTGATGGAACTAGTTTCATTGTCTTGTTAGGAGCACAAGAAAGCTGGAGGCAGGGTGACTTGTTAGATGCTGGTCTGGTGGCTCTGTGGGTTTTGTAGGTTTGAAGCTGAGCCCACCTGAATCCAAGCAACAAATTGGTGCAGCCAGCCCCCCACCTCACACTGGCAGGTATCCAACCATGTGGCTCTGAACTCCTGGAGAGCAGGGCCTGTGCTGGAAGTGGATGAGTGAGGGAGCTGGCCACAACTCTTTCTTCTGAAGTTTAGGTGCAAGAATTTTCATTTGTGTCAGTTGTATTTGGTCTGTCATATCTTTGTTGTAGTGTATCTGTTCAGTATGTCTGCCTAGTCTGCCATCTTTGAGTCCTCATATCTTATTGGAATAGTGTTTACATTGTAGTTCCATTTCATAATATATAAATAACAAGATAGATTATAAAAATAAATTTAAGAAAATAAAAGCAAGTGTTTTATTTATGGATGCTTATTAAGTATGGAGTTCTGATAGCGTAGTGGTTACGAATCGGGCTGCAAACCTTAAGGTCAGCAGTTCGAAACTACCAGCTGCTCCGCGGGAGAAAGATGAGGCTTTCTACTCCCGTAAAGATTTACACCCTCGGAAACCCTGTACAGGGTCGCTATGGGTCGGAACCGACTCGACGGCACTTAACAACAACAACAAATTAAGTAAGTATGTAAGCCAAAAGAACCAATAGATCCGTTTTGGAAGAAGTGCACCCAGAGTGCTCCTTGGAGGCCAAGCTGGCCAAACTTCGTCTCTCATACTTTGGACATATTGTCAGGAGGGACCAGTCACTGGAGAAGGATATCATGTTTGGTAAGGTGGAGGGTCAGAGAAAAAGAGGAGGACCCCCAACGAGATGGATTGGCCAGGTGGCAGCATCGATGAACTCAAGTGTAGCAGCAGTAGTGAGGTTAGCCCAGGACCAGGCAGTTGTTTAGTTCTGCTGTGCATAAGGTTGCTATGGGTTGGTACACTCGATGGCACCTAACAACAACAACATTAAGTATGTAAAACTAAACATGTAACATAAAAAGCTATGTTACATGTCCTTTTTCGTTTCCTTCCCTGTACGGACTGGAGCACATAAGAATTCCTAAAGTATAAATCCAATGAAATTTGGTGATCTGAAGATGTATTGTTCCTGATAAATTAACATGTAGCAACTATAGACTTTCTTCAGTCTTTCAAAGAACTTTGATAGGTATTCAGTATATGAGTCTTTGGTGTCAGAAATTTTCATTGCTTATTTGATATACATAACTGCATCTGAAAGTCTTTAAATGATTAATACTAGGGGAGGGGAAATGTCTTTGATAATTTATTCTTCATTGGCAGCTAATTGTAAACTGAATCTATCAAGTTACTCTAATCTTGATACTAATCAAAAGGGTTACCCAGCAGTGTCGTCATTGTAATAGCACCTGATTAGAATATGATTTTTTGTGATTAGTTACTGGGAATGGGAGGGAATGTATCACATTTACAGTAAGAAAATAAAAGTAGGATTCACAAGTAAAGCCTTTGTAAAAGATCTGGGGTTCCCTGCCTTCATGTCTCCTTATTTAAAAATGGATCTCCTAAATGAAGGATGTTTTCCTTGATTTTTGGTATGTCTTTTATATCAGTGGCTATTAGAAATGACAGTTGACGGGAGCATTCTCTCTGGGAAGAAAAAAACATGATTGTCCAAAGTACAACTTTTGAGGTAGATAGACCTGACTTTTAAAATCAACATCATTGCTTCTAGTTATTTGTGAGCTCAAAAAAGTTACAAAAATTTTCTCATCATTTATATGAGATACTGACTTGTTAAGTGCTGAATTGGCACAGTAGCTAGAATATTCAGTAAGCAGTAACTTAATAAAGTTCTTTTATATCTTTACCTAATCTTCATATGTTTCACTTTTTAAATTGAACATCTTTTTTTGTGTATGTGCTTTTTGAGTAAAACTGATGGTACATTGTTGTTGCTTTTATTTGCTACAATGTAATTTTTTTTTAAACATTAATATATACATCTTAATTTTTGTAAGTAATTATTCATAAAATGCGGTTGTGTTTTTCATTTATCTAGAACATGCTGATGGTTTATGCCATAAGTTAACAACTGTGTGTCCAACTGTGAAACCTCAGACTCAAGGTCTAGCAAAGGATGCTTGGGAAATTCCTCGAGAATCTTTGCGACTTGAAGTTAAATTAGGACAAGGATGTTTTGGTGAAGTATGGATGGGTAAGCAACCTAAACTTTTATTCTTTTGTTTCTGTGCGATAGAGCATAATGCCACAAGTTTTGATAAAATAAAATGTTCACATATTTAAGGTAATTGTTGTTCATTGAAATTTGATCAGAAATTCCCTAAAATGTAGGAAATTAATACAATGTGCTGTTTTTCTAGGTACATGGAATGGAACCACGAAAGTAGCAATCAAAACACTGAAACCAGGTACAATGATGCCAGAAGCTTTTCTTCAAGAGGCTCAGATCATGAAAAAATTAAGACATGATAAACTTGTGCCACTGTATGCTGTTGTTTCTGAAGAGCCGATTTATATTGTCACAGAATTTATGTCAAAAGGTATGTGTATGTTCTTGAACACATGTGTAACTTATTTATTAATAACATATTCCTATTAACTCTTATTTATATTGATGTCTTCATTTCTATGTTTATGCATGTATTTATTGTATAGTGACTTGTAATTTAAGATTTTTATGTAAAAGTTGAAGAGAAAAATCTAACGCTTTGTTTAATAGTTAATTCAGAGTTCCAGTTAGACAGAAGATAATAGAAAGTTTGAAAGAAAAATGCCCACTGTCATTGAGTTGATTCCAACTCATAGCAATCCTATATGGAGTTTGCGAGGCTGTAAATCTTCACAGGAACAGAAAGCCTCACCTTTTTCCAGAGTGAGTTTGAACTGCTAACCTTGTGTTACCAGTCTAATACTTAAACTACAGCACCCACCAGTGCTCTTTAAAAGAAAAACTAGGTGGGCAGAATTTATATTGAATGTAGATTTGACTACATTCTAGAATAGGTAGGAAGTGAAAAATACAATAGATAGGAAGTGAAAAAGAAAAATAGTAATTGTACAATTGAATTACAATAATGCAATCAGAAAGATACATGTAATCAGGTAAAGTTAAGGAAATTCATTTGTTCTCATTTTAATTTAGATATAACCCCTATATTCAGAACCGTAGAAACTTGTCTTTTCCACTATTGTCAATTAAAATGTCTCCATTCCCACAAACCCCAGACCTCATGGTGGGATCTTCAATAATTGATTAGGGCCAGGATTAAGAAAAGGAAGGTTGATGCTCTTCACTCTTTTCCCTGTTATTGTTAATACCAATAAATCTTGGCAGTCACATTTTCTGATATTCTTCCTTGGTTCTTTTTCTAGTCGTCTCAGTTCCAATTTTTTAATTTACCATATGTGGTTAATGTTGAATGGCTTAGACAAACTTGGTTCTATGTTGTGTTTCTAGCTGAATACTTAACAGGCAGAGTTAACAGCAATTATTCATCCACAATCTAAATGCTTTCATGTAGCAAGCATTTGATAAGTGTTCACTGTACTATATGTTGGGAAAGAATGGTAAGTAAGGCATTCTTTTACCCTCAAGGAATTTATGTTTTGGTTGCTCTCAGGACCACCACTGAAACAATACTCCGGACACCTCAGAAGTTCTGTGTCAAATGGTTTCAAATGGACATATGCACACAATATATCTCTCTGTTGCTATGAACAAACACTTCAGTCTCTTGTTAGTCACTTGTAGTTCTAAAATTAGCAAATATGCTGACAATTCCTTTTACCTACTGCAAAAATACAAAGCACCAACCATTCCTCCCATAACTGTCTGTACTCAGCTGGGTTAGGTAATCCATTGCACTGGCCACACAGAACTCAGACACCATACTCACAGTTAATGGAGCTTATGAGGGAAATTCACAGGTAACAATTCAGGGTCAGTAATGCTCTGGGCACAGTTGTTCCAGTCAACTGCTGATAATGCCCACAGGGCACACTGCTCTACCATAACCCTCAGCCTAAAGGCACTCAACCCAACCTCAGTGGCTTAGCAAACCTACCCCTCCCTGAATTTGAGATACCTGAAGGCATCCCAATCTACAAACTTTACTTGCTGGGAAATCCACTGCTGTCTCGTGCTCTGGCTCTTGATTCTGCTGCTGCTGCTTCTCTGCCACTCCTCTGGTGTCACAGCTTTCTGTCCCTGCATCACGGAGGTTCAGTGTGCATGGATCTCAGGGTCCAAAGGACACGCTCCACTCCTGTCTTTTCTTCTTTAATAGTAGTGAGGTCCCCTCTCCTGTTTCTGAGATGGCTCATTTTAAACCCATGCTAGTTTCAAGATTTTGTAATTACGATGGACTCTGCTAACATCCACAGTTGGATCATGTCATCCTGTATCTTCTCCCATTCTCCCACCTTGTCTTACCCAGAACCAGCAGGGCAAAAACGTTGTTTGGTGGGAATTAAAGATTACGACTAGAAGAGACATTAGATAATTCTCTACACTAAACCTATCTGTAGAGGTTTTTATTTAAGTTTGAGTTTGTGTGTGTGGTGAAAATAAACACAACAAAACATTCTTAATCCAACAATTTCTACATGTATATTTCAGTGATATTGATAAATACTTCATGATCAGTGCTCCCCAAACAAAAACTCTCTTTCCTTCCTCCCATCCCACTGATAATCATTAATAATCTTTAATATCTATATATTTGCTTATTTCATAAGTGAGATTATACAATATTTGTCCTTTTATGACTGACTTATTGTACTCAGTATAATGTTTTAGCATGCATTAGGACTTCATTTCTCTCTCTCTCTCTTTTTTTAAAACTTACTGTGAATTGAGTGAAGGTTTACACAGTAGAACATCAGTTTCACATTCACCAGATGATGTCCTTTGTTTCATTACGTAATTACAATCCCTTTCATATACCAACCAAATATTTCCCTCTATTCACTTTAACTGTTGCATTCCTCCCTGTGTCTCCTGCTGCCTTCATCTTTCCTCTGCTAACCTCCATGTATAATGTTTGCCCTGTCCCCCATGTTAACATGTGTCTACCCTCTAGCCCATGAATAATTTTTGCTTCTCATACTACCCCCATAACCACCATAGATTGTGTCTTTTATCAAGAAAACCTTTTTTTTTTTTTTTTAATTCCACTCAGTATGTCCTCCAGCTTTATCCGTTTGTGAGGTGTTTCACTGATTCTTCAACATTTCTTAGTATTCTGTTGTGTGTATGTACCAGCATTTATTTAACCATTTTTCTGTTGATGAGCATTTAGGCTGTTTCCATCTTTTTAATGTGTCCCATATAGACAGCATATTGAAGCATCCTGTTCTCTTGTCCATTCTGCTCTGTCTCTTGATTGGTGCATTCAATCAGTTTATATTCATTGTAATTATCAATAGGTGAGTATATGATTCTTGGTTGGCTGCTTTTTCCTGTCAGAGTTTGTATATGTCATCCCATTGCCTTCTTTCTTGCATTGTTTCTGATGAGGAATCCGAGCTTACTCTTTTGGGTTCTCCTGTGTAGGTAACTTACTTTTTCCTGATCTGCTCTCAGGATTCTTTCCTTGTCTTTGATTGTGGAAAGTTTGATTAGGAGATGTCTTGGTGGTTTTATTTTGGCATCTATCCTGTTTGTAGTTCGTTCAGCTTCTTGTATACTTATCTTCTTGTCTTTCATGATGTTAGAGAGTTTTCTTCCAATAACTCTTCGACAGTTTTCACTGTACAATTTATAGTGTCTTTCTGTTCTGGAAGATCATCTGTAAGTTGTTTCTTTTAAGCTTTCTTCGGATGCTTTTCAGTCTTTTACTGATGGTTCTTCTAGCATACTAGTATTGAGAGATTGTCTTCAAGCTGACTAATTTGGGTTTCCATTGCTTCAGATCTACACCTTTGCTCTTTCAGTGTTTTTTCCATTTCTGAAATTTTAGTGTTAATCTTCTGGATTTCTAATTGCAGATTTTGTATTGTTTTAAAATTTGCATTTATTTTGTCTGTTCTTTGAGTGTTTTCCTGAATTCTTCTAAAGTTTTTTCTGTGATTTCCTTGCTTTTCTCGATGTTTCTGTCAGTCTTTTGGAAGTACCTGAATATCATTCTTTGGAGTTCATTTTCAATTAGTTCCATTACCTTTTCTTCCTCAGAAATGTTCTCTGGCTCTGCATCTTGGTCATTCGTTTTGAGCCATTCTCTCTTGTTTCTTGTGTGAGTTAAAATTGGCTGTTTTTTCCAGGGCACTGCAGGGTTGTCAGATTTATATTTAAATGATGATTGTATGTTGATGTATTGTTAGGCTCTCACCAAATGTCTCCTGTGGGTGTAGTTAGCAAATGGAAGTGTGGTCACTGTTCTTATTCACCATTCGTGCACCTCAGTTTAGGGTTGGTTTGACTGGTGTTGGGTGCTGTCTAGATTTGATCGGGTAGTAGAAGAGTTAGTATTGGCTCCTGCCCAGTGGTTGTTGCTTCAGAAGGTATGGTTCTGGCTGGACTATATAGGCAATGTCTGCTGTCAGGTGGGAAAGAGAAAATCCCTCATCTCTACACATGCATAAGAAAATAATATAGAATAAACCAATAAAGAACCACCAATGAAAAGAGAAATAAGAAATAAATACAGGCAGCAACCAGAAAAAAATATATAGCTGTAAAGACAAAAGAGGGACAGGGAAATGGAGCTATATAAGAGAATAATAAGAGAGAAAATAAAAAATAATAATAAAACACAGAAAAGCTAGAGAGAGTGAAGATGAAAAGAGAATGGAGAGTAGTAAATAGTAAAGAAAGATCAAAAGGGAAAAAAAGAGGAGAAATGAGAAACAGAAGAAAAGAAGCAAAAACAAAAGCAAAGATAGGTTAAAACTCAAGGAATAGAAAGAAGGAGGAGGAGAAAGATTAAATTAAAAAAACAACAGTGCAGTGTTGGACCCAGAGGGGAGAAAACTCTGGGAGATTTCTTTAGTCAGGGATCTCAAGAGGTGGTGGTTGTGGGAAGGATGGGACAGTAGTGTTCCTGACCCTAGATGGAGTCCTAACATACTCAGTGTTATCTATGTTCAAGGCACTCAGTCCGGAAGTAGTTCATGGAGGTCCTGATGGAGTTGGTTTCAGTGTCTGTTTGGACCACAGTGTAGATGAAGGTAGAGTAACCAGTTAAATACTGGTCTGGTGGCTTTGCAGGTTCTGTAGGTGTGGAGCCAAGCCCTCTTGAATCCAGGTACCAAAGCAATGCACCAAAAGGGTATAGCTAGCCCCTGCCTCACATTGGTGTGACTTGCAACTACGTGGCTTCATATTCCTGGGGAGCAGGATCCACACCGGGGATGGGGATGGATGAGTGTGGGACTGTCCACACTTAAGGTCACTAGAGGAGTATGGGGTAAAAGAAGAAAGTGCATCTTTTTACATTGCCTGTGTGAATCTGTTCTGCCAGGCCTCCTCCTTGTGTAAAAGTTGCTCACAAGATGGTCGTGCTGCATCTGGCCAGCCATTCACCAGTCTCACTTTCTCGTCATCCCTGCACGGCCTCGCCTCCCAGCAAACACTCCGTCCACTTCTCTAACCTTTCGTCAAGTTTTTCATCTGTGTCTGTTTCATATGGAGTCCTGGTGTGGTGCTGTGCGTTAATGTGCTAGACTACAAAGTTGGTTTGAACCGCAAAGTCAGCAATTCTAGCTCACCAGGTGCTCCTTGGAAACCTTATATAGGGTCCCTATGGGTTGGAACTGACTTGATGGCACTTAACAACTGTTTCATTTAGTGTCACATTATTTTTGTTGTAGGAAGTTCTGTGCAGTGTGTCTACTACCTATTCTTCCATCTTGCTGGAAATCGTCAAGACTTCATTTCTCTTTATGGCTGAGTAATACTCCATTGAATGTATTTACCACATTTTGCGTATCCATTCAACTGTTGATGGGTATTTCAGTTGTTTCTACCTATTTGCTCTTGTGAAAAGTGCTGCAGTGAACATTGGTGTACAGGTTTCGGTTTGCATTCCTACTTTGACTTCTGGGTGTATACCTAGGATTGGGATTGCTGGGCCAATTGCTAGTTCTATATTCTATGTTGAATTCCATAGTTCAAGCCACTGATTATGTTGCCCCCTCTGCCAGGAATTCATTTTGGTCAGTGATGTAGTTCCATCTAGTGGCAATAGGGGTAACTGCAAGCAACACATTTGCTGTAACAATTGCCATAGAGTTGATTCGATTCATAATGACTTTATAGGACAGGGTAGAACTCCTTAGGGTGTCCAAGGCTGTAAATCTTTACTGGAGCAGACAACTCAACTTTCTCTCTCAGAGTGGCTGCTGAGTTTGAACCTGCTTAACCCACTGTACAATTAGGGTTTCCCCTACCTCCCAAAATGGTGGAAGCCAAAAGTTATGAACTGATACAAGCTATGGATTGCTAGCCAAAACATACCTAAAGCTGCAAATGACATGTCATGTTTTAGAAGGAATTTCAACTGATCGATGTGCCATTTCAAAGAAGTACATGGATGAACTAGAGGAGAAAAGGAACAAGTAGTAAGTTTAAATCAAGATATTGTTGACAAAAGAAATATGACGAAAAGGCTAATGATTTATTTAGCTTTGCTTACTGATTTCAAGACTATTTAATGAGGTAATGTAGGAGAATTCTGTATTAAGATTATTGGGTTACGATTGTCTTCTGATGGGAGATATAGAATACAAGATTATAAAAGTTCCTTCTAGTTTTTTAATGTCTTAAATTCAGTGCTTCATGTCGCTCAGTATAAACCCACTTTTCTGGACAAGCAGGTCTTCTTAATGCTTTTTGTTTCCATTATTTCCTATATGTGGACTTCAGTTCCATTGCTTGGAACTATATACTTCCTTAAGATTCTACTTAAGTCAAGTGTTAGAAACCTCCATTAATATCCCAATCCACTGTGGTCATTATACTCTCTCAGATCCTTGGAATCAGACTCTTCTAGAAATGGTTCAGTCAAAATATGTGAAATGCTTTTAATATACAAGACACCCTCCTCTAGATATAAGGTGTCAAAGAAATAAAGCCACCCAAATAACTTACATTGAATTTGGAGAGAAAAGACAATCTTCTGAAGAGTTCATTTTCAGTATAAAAGTAAATGACAGTTTATTTTACAGCCCCCTTCCTTGAAAGAAGCTTCAGACTAACACATAATTACCAGATGTTTGATACATCCAGTATGTATGATGGAAATTGAGTAAGAAATAGCGCATGCTGGAATAAGTTGAGAAAAATTGATGGGCGAAGCACATCCTTGTACTGGCTTTTAAGGATATGAAAGATATGGATGGGTAAAGGAAGGATAAAGGCATTTTCTCAGACTTAAAGAATATGGGGGAGCATGGTGGCTCCATAGGATAAGAACTGGACTGTGAACCACAAGGTTGGCGATTCAGACCCACCAGCTGCTCCAAGGAAGAAAGATTTTACAGCTTTGGAAACCCTTCATAGGGTCACTGTGAGTCAGAACCAACTCCTTGGCACATAACAACAGGAAAAAATGAGAAGAGGGTGAACAAATGTATGAATGGCAAAAAGCATACATGAAACTTGTTTGAGTCAGAATAAGTAAACCAGTTTGTGAAGAGTGGAAAGCACAGGAAGGTCAAGTCTCAGTGAAGCTAGAGATGTGTGTGAGAACGACTACAGAATGACTTTGAATTGATTTCACTGTTGTTATTTTTACATCACACACAAAAATTTATTTGTAAGGCATTATAAAATCATTTTTTCCTGTTAAGTGCCTTGGAGCATGGAGTTGGTTCTGACTCAAAGTGACTCTGTGTAAGGTTTCTGAGTCTGTAAACCTTTTCTTAAACTTTTACAATAATGGTCTTGTACAACATTTGCCCTTTTGTGATTGACTAGTTTTACTCATCATAATGTTCTCCGGGTTCATCCAAATTATGAGGTGTTTCATAAAGTCATTGTTATTCTTCAGTGTTGCATAGTATTCCATGGTGTGTATTTAGGAAAGTTTATTTTTCCATTGTTGGCACAGAATTCCAGAGAAACTATTTAGCAAAGATCATCAATGGTCAACTAATTGCTAAATTATCAAAAAAAACAAACTGATTGCCGTTGACTCAAATTTCAACTCATAGCGATTTTATAGAACAGAGTATGGTATCCTAAGGGTTTGTTTGGCGATTTTTGTTCAGTACGAGGCTGTAAATCTGTAAGGAAGCAGACGGAAACATCTATTTCCCATAGAGAGGCTGGTAGGTTCCAACTGCTGGACTGTAGGTTAGCAACTGAGCCCTTGGAGCACTGCACCACCAGGGCCCCTAGGTTTCTAAATTAGATAAGTAATTTTTCATTTCTTCTTTAAACTTTTTACGTTTGTTTCAAGGATACCTCTTCAATTTTCCTGCTTTCCTGGCCCTTCATTCTCTGTTACTTTTGCTGATTCTTTCTACCCACCTCTGATGGGGGTTGTGTGTCCTTGAGTCAAGAGCAACTCATAGCAACCTTGTGTGGGGTTTCTGAGATTCAGTCTTTACAGGAACGAAAAGCCTTATCTCCCAAGGGTAGCTGATAGATTCAAATTGCTGACTTTTTAGTTAGCAGCTCAACTCTTAACTTATTATGTGCCTAAGGCTCCTTTCTACCCTCTAGTTGTTGTTAAGTGCTGTTGAGACGGTTCCAACTCATAGTGACCCTGTACAGGGTTTCCAAGGAGCAGCTGGTGGGTTTGAACCACCTACCTCATGGTTAGCAGTCAAGTGCTTACCTTACAGCACCACACAAGGACTCCTAGCATGCTTTAATTTCCCCAGATTCCTTCCTTGGCCTTTGACCTTAGTCTGCATCCTCAGTCTGGCTGATCTCATTCATTTTTGTGACTTTGTTTTTCAGCCTGTTTGCTGATATCTTCTAATCACAGTCTCTCTTCTAACCTACATACTCAAATCTTAACATCTCTCAGCCTTTTCTACCTAGAATGCCCCACAAATACTTCAGAATCAACAAAACTGGAACTATTCATCTCCTGACAGCTACTACTTCTCCTAACATTTGTTGTTGTTGTTAAGTGCTATCTAGTCGGTTCCGACCCATAGCAACTCTGTATAGGGTTTCTGAGGAGGAGCTGGTGAGCCTGAACCCCACCTGACCTTATGGTCACAGTGTCTTTGCAGTCCATTGTCACCGTCCTCTATCTCTTTTCTTGATAATAATATACTCTTCACCTGAGCTCTCAAAGCAGAGCTCTAGAAGCCATCACTGACACCTTCATCTCACTACCCGTATATAATAATTCATTGAATTCTATTGGTCCCGTTTATTAAAACTCTCTGGAATGTTTCTTTCTTTCAATCCTCATAGTCATTGCTGTATTTTAAGCATAATAGTCTCTCTTAGAGTACTGCAGGTCTATGGGATGGTGCACATGGTTTTCTCTTGACTACTAACCTAAAGATTGGTGATTCAACCCCACTCATCAGTACCTTGGAAGAAAGGCCTGCCAATCTGCTTCCATAAAAATTACAGCCAAGAGAACTCTGTGGAACAGTTCTGTGTAGCATATGGGACTGCTTTGATGCTAACAGAAAAACAACTATGGGAATTGTAGCTTACTCTGTTTATGTTGTTTGACTTACCCTGATTTCACTCCTCAGCTTACTATTGGATTGGCTGCTTTTTCAACATAAATTAGAGCATATTGCTTTTCAGCAGAAAACACTTTGTATATAAAGAATAAAATCTATTTATACAAATGTTGTCTGTGTTCTCCTTTCTCTGCAGCCTTCTCATCAGTTGCCGACTTTGTGTTCCTGTGTTGTTTTCAGTTCCTGGAATTTATTTGTATTTCTGTCTTTACTTGTTTCTCTCTCTACCTGAAATTCCTTATCTGTCCCTACTCTTTCTTTAAGATACATCTCCTCTGTGAAACCTTTCTGAGTTTTTCATAGAATTAGCCACATTCATTGTGTCTCCACTGTTTGTACAGTACCTCTTCGGTAACACCTACTGTATAGTCTTTTCATGGGTAGGCACTTAGTTTCATATCTTCTGTACCATTTACAGTGCCTTACATAGAGTGGGCTCAGCAAATGTTTGAATAGGCAAAAAGTGAACAAATGCAATAACATATTTCCCTAAGATAGGTAGACAGAACAGAAGAAACAACACGTATTCTCTGACTAGGAATCTTTATAAACGAAGAGAATAGGGTATTGTTCTATCAACATGGAAAAAAAAAAAAAAAAGGGTTGTTGTGTTTAAACATATTTTGAAATAATTTTAAACTTTCAGAAACCTTATCAAAAAAAAATACAAATAACTCCTGTCTATCTTGAGCTCTGGTAGCATAGTGGTTACGAATTGGGCTGCGAACCTTAAGGTAAGCAGTTTGAAACTATCAGCCACTGTGCGGGAGAAAGATGAGGCTTTCTGCTGCCATAAGGATTTACAACCTCGAAAACCCTGTACAGGGTTGCTATGAGTCAGAACCGACTTGATGGCATATAACAACAACATCATCTTGCAGTCAGACTTGCCAATTGGTACCTATATTAGGGGGGCTTCAAAAAATTCCATCTTTTTTTTTTTTTTTTTTTTTTTCACTCTTAAAAGGGTCAACAGATATAGTTTGGGTTTTATTTGTATTTTTTGTTTTTAAAGCTTTTATTGTGAACGGAGTGATAGTGCACATGGGAGAACATTCGTTTTGCACTCATCCTATCGTATATTGTTTCATTGCAGTGATTTCAGTGTACCATCTTTTAACAGTATTTGCTTCTATTCCTTCTGGTTTTTTGATGTTCAAAAAAATGCTCAGAAATATATAATCATTTAAACAACCAAAGGGCACATTCTGCAAATTTGCCTCCTGGCTGTCAGAACATAGCCTTTCCCTTTCCATGAGTATAGAGTTCTCAGCTGCTCTTATTTCTTCATGCCATCATCTCTGCCTCCATCTCTAGTATTGCTACTTCTCTGGTTAGGGCCCCATATTCTGCTCATGCTCCTGTCCCTTGATGATCCAAGTTCATCAAATTGAGCCTAGGATCCTCTTTTCCTGGAATCTGAGATTAACTACTCCCCCCTTTATGTTACAAAACTACCTTTGGTGGTGGTGGATATGTGCCGTGGAGTCGGTTCTGACTCATAGCGGCCCTGTACAGGGTTTCTGAGGCTGTAAATCTTTACAGGAGCAGAAAGCCTCATCTTTCTCCCGCGGAACAGCTGGTAGTTTTAAACTGCTGACTTTGCGGTTTGCAGCCTGATTCTTAACCACTATGCTATCAGAGAACCTCAAAACTACCTTTACAGTTGTAACAATTGCAATTAGTCATGATAACGGTTGCTCACTGTTGAATCAAACGAATCCTATTCCCGTCTTCTTTGACCAAACCCATCTAAACAAGATGAAAACTATTCATTGGTGTTTCTACCTTCCCCTGCACACTCTAAAACTAAATTCCCTCTTGAAAACTTGTAAACCAGCCACTCGGTGCCTTTGTAGCCACCGCACCTTGCACCCACCCTTTTATGTAGCCAATGTTTTAAGTTGCCCATCCCTGTCAACCCTGTGTACTGAGATGATATGTGATCCTTGATGTGAAAGAATCCTTTCCTCTCAGTTGATATTTTGAGCTACTATATCCATAAGTAAGGAGCTCTGGTAGTGTAGTGGTTACAAATTGGGCTGCTAACCTCAATGTTGGCAGTTCGAAACCACCAGCTGTTCCGCGGGAGAAAGATGAAGCTTTCTGCTCCCATAAAGAGTTACAGCCTCAGAAACCCTGTACAGGGTCACTATGAGTTGGAACTGACTCCACGGCATGTAACAACAACATATCCAGAAGTATAGGTCAAGTTCATTATATTGTAGCAATTTACACTTGGTTCCTTTATCAAATTTCTTTTTCTTCCTCTAGTCAAGCTCTGGTCATCAAGCTATCGAGGCTAGGTCAAATGGGTACTGTCTGCAAATGTGGGCATTCTTGTACGTCTCCACCCACTTCATATCACCTGGATGCTTCACTTGCAGCTCTAGCGCTCTCTGGCTAGGTTAATGTCCATGGGCTCAGGAGTTTCCAAGTCTCCCCAAACTTTGAACCAACCAGCCTTTCCTTTTCTCTCTCTCATCACAAGATCGACAGGAGTCTATGGATCATGGTCAAACTCAGCCCATGTCTTCATTACTGACTCCCCCACTTCCACTCAAATGTAGACCATCATGGTTGCCAGCGAGCTTGCTTACATGCCTACTGGTGTGTTCCCTTTGAAAGGTTTCAGTCTTCCATTATCTTTTTTTGTTGTTGTTGTTAAAAGTTTTATTGTGAATTATGTGATAGTTTACATGGGAGAACATTAGCTTTACATTCATCCTGTCGTTTATCGTTTCACTGCCCTGGTTACAATCCCCTCCATGCATCATCAACCAACCAAAAGGTCTATCCTACAAGCCTGCTCCCTGGTCCTCAGCACACAGCCCCTCTCTCTTTCTGGATCTAAAGTCCCCAGCTGCTCCATCTCTCCACATCATCGTCTCTGCCTCCATCTCTATTGTCACTGTTTCTCTGGGTAGGGTCCCACTCTCTGTTATTCTCCCTTGATGGTCCCAGGGACCTCCGCTCCTAGACTGTAAAGTCAGTCACTCCCCTCCTTGCTACAAAACATCTACCTTTACATTTCCAATCCTCACAATCAGTCCTGATAACAATTATTCACTATTGTATCACAAGAGACCTATCCGCCTTTCCTTTCATCAGCCCCGCTTAGACAGATTGGATACTACTCAGTGGAGATTCTATCTTCCTCCACGCCTTCTGGATCTAGGTTCCCTCCTTTTTTTATATATATAAATGTTTTATTGTGAATTGTGTGATAGTTTACATGGGGGAACATTAGTTTTACATTCA
>NW_006408621.1:7628811-7630459 GCF_000296735.1 Chrysochloris asiatica
GACTCTACCTTCCTCCACGCCCTTTGGATCTAGGTTCCCTCTTGAAAGCTTGTAAGCCAGTCACTTCTTACCTTTGTATCCCTCCCCCCACTTTGGGTAGTCAATGTCCAAGTTGCCCATCTCTGTCTACTCTTTGTGTGGAGAGGGTGGGAATATATGCAGCAAAGATTTGTTTACTCTCTTGAGCTACTGCATTTATAGGTGTAGGTCAAGTTTAATAACAAATTGTATCAGATGATGCTTTTTTCCTCTTCTTTCTTCGGGTTGAGTTCTGTTCATCCAGTCATTGAAGCCAGGTCAAGTGGGTATCATCTGCAAGTGTGGGTGTTCTTGCGTCTGTCCTCTTATCAGCTGGGCGCTTCGCTCTCCACTCTAGTCCTCTGTGTCTGTGTCATTGACTCTGGGCCCATGAGTCCCCAGGTCTTGCCACGCTGCTGGCCAACCAGGTCTTCACCCAGGTTCACAGGAGTCTGCTGAACGATGTAGGACTTAGCTCGCCACTTCATTGATATTCTTCCCTCACTTCCCCTTATGGGTGACATGCGTGATCGCCAATCAGAGCGTGTATTCCCATTGCGTCTTAGTCTTGGAAGCAGATTTGCACTGAGAGGACCCGACCACTTGCTGTGATGTCTCCTAGGCAAGCAACTTGCTTGTTCTTGTAGTAACAGTAGGACTGCCTTTATTGTTTTGTATTTTTCCTGTAGGTCTTTCTTTCAAGAAGTATCTTCTGGTTTTCTAGCTGCTCCAGGATGGTCTGCTCATCCTTTCAAGTGGAAAATTTCCCGTCTCTGAAGATCTGGATATGGTTCAGGCTTCCACCTATAGTCTTATGCAGAGGCTCCTCAGGAAACCTCCTTCACTGGACACATTGTATCCCCATTTTAGGTATTCCAATCAGTTATAGGCAGAAGACGGACTTACAAGCTTTCTATGGTGATATTCTGGCTATTCCTTTCTCTTCCCCTCCAGTGTCTATTTTATAATTGTATATAAGGGAAACCAAGATTCAAAAGACAGCCAAGCATCTTAAATTAACATTATTTCCCCCCTTTTACCCATTCCAACCATGTCTCAATCCCTGTGTCACAGAGCCCTGTTGTTCCAAGGTTGTGCATACATCGTTCTTTACCTCTGTCCCACTTAGCCCATGCAAACCTGCCTAATTGTTCTCCCATCTGCTTTGTTCTTCCATCCCCCTCCCACTTGTATATTGCCACCCTCTCCCCAGCACTCAAACGATCCTGTATCTATTCTCGGCCCTGTGCTCCAACTCCCCCAGCCCCCACAGCCGAACAAACAGCAAAGAATCCCCTCCTTTAGTATGGGTTCTTTTTCTTAAGTCTTTTACAATGGTGGTCCTGTGCAGTATTTCTGCTTTTCTCCCAGATTCTCTGAGTTTGTTCTTATAGTTTTGTTCTTTTCTCGACTCTTCCTTCTGACGATTTAATTCTGAGAGGTACTGCCACGTATGTCAGTCTCTGGTTGGTGTATGTTCTTGTTGGTTCTCAGTCCACAGAACTACCTTTAGGATGTTTTGTAGCACAGCGTTGGCTTTGGCAAAAACCCTTAGCTTCTGTTTACCTTGGAATGTTTTGATTACACCATTGTATTTGATTTTGCTGGATAAAGAATTTTTTTCTTTCAG
>NW_006408621.1:7631203-7632748 GCF_000296735.1 Chrysochloris asiatica
TCTATTATTGATTGTTTGGAACTCTTTCTGTAGGTTTTGTATTGTTTCCAATGCTGTATATATCTTATTTGATTGTTCCTGTAGCACTTTCCTGACTTCTTCCTTATTTTTCTCAACTCCATTGTAAAGTATTTTGAAAGATTTTATAATTGTTTTTCTGAATTCCTTCTCAGGCATTTCCAAGGCCTGCCCTCCTTCCAGAATGGAACCCAGGTCTACTTCTAGGTTATTTGTCTCAGACATTTGATCTTGTTTCTAGACATGTGCTGATATGGTCATCTGCTTTTGCTTCTTAGATGTTTAGTATTTATCTGTGGCTTTAATACTTAATTGAGTATGTGTTTTGGTATTTTTTATGCTTCTGATTACTTCCAGGTAGATGTGATCAGGATGTGGGCTTCCCTTTTCACTCTTCTTATTGCTTAACACAGAGTAACTTTCACAGGTGTTGTCTGTTCCCCTGGTATATTGCAGTTGGTGTTGGTTCTTGCCTGGATTTTGGTGTTTTACAGAGTGTGACTGTAGCTTGACTATATGGCAGCAGTTGTTGACTCTTCTTGTGTAATATAGGAAAAGAAAGAGTCCCCCAAAGGTAGAAGTGGAAGTATAAAACAGCAAAATAGTACCAGCAAAGCAAAACAAGAAGAAAAAAAATCAACAAAACAAAACTAGACTGAATACTGCAGTCTATAATCACAGAAAAGGGAAAGGAGGGAGAAAAGGAAAAAGAAAAATTCTGTAGCCTAATATGAGTATGACTTTAATGTCCTCTCTTCAGCTTCTTGCTTTCAAAGCTGCCTGAGATTTCAAGATGTTGGTTGTTATGCTATACCTCAGGCTTTAATTAAATTTAGGTGTGTTTTGTTTTTATACTCTCTTTCCCTCTCTACAGCCCTGTCCTGGCCTTTCCCGTATTTAAAAAAAAAAACAAAAAAAAACGTTCAGGGCTGCGCTTGGGCTGAATATCTGTGAGCATGTGTGGCAGAAGAATCCACCAGTGGTGAGGGTGGGGGTGTCCACTCGCTCAGGCACCCCCTATAGTTAGCATAATGGAGGTGCGCAAACAGTGGGGGTGCCAATGACCAGATACCAAAAAAAAAGAAAGAAAACCAGAACAAACCAAAACCAACAAAGTGTATATTGTCCACCTTTGTTCCAAGGTTCCCCCAGTGTTTTTCTGTGTTGTTTCTGCTCCCCCCGCTTGGTCTTGCTATTTGCTTTTGCCCAAGATGTCAACTCCGGACCTCCCAGCCTGGCAGATTCAAAAGTACGTGATTTCTTCTGCTTCAAGTTCCACTAGCTGTAAGCCTTCAAATGTTTAAAATATTCCTAGCTATGTGGTTCCGAGTTTTGGAGCTCTGCCTTGGATCTGCTTTGCCTGGTATTCTGTGGTATGGCTGACTGCGAACTTCACTGCACCTCCACCCTAGCCACCATCAAGCCCCACCTCCTCCTCCATTATCTTTTAATTCTGTTTTCCATGAGCTTTCTGAAGCTTCCTCATATATTGTTGTCGTTGTTGTTAGGTGCCATCGAGTTAGAACC
>NW_006408621.1:7633043-7638768 GCF_000296735.1 Chrysochloris asiatica
GTCCTTGACAACTTCAGTCTTTTCTCCATTGATAAGAATTTTGTTTATTGGTCCAGTGGTGAGGATTTTTGTTTCTTTTACATTGAGATGCAATCCATACCGAAGGCTGTGCTCGTTAATCTTCATCAGTAAATGTTTTAAGTCCTCTTCACTTTCACCAAGCAAGGTTGTATGATCTGCATATCACAAGTTGTTTATGAGTCTTCCTCCAATCCTGATGCCACATTTTTCTTCATATAACCTAGCTTCTCGGATGATTTGCTCAGCATACAGGTTGAATAAGTATGATGAAAGAATATAGCCTTATATTCTTATATACAACAATAGTTAAAATAACAAGTGTTTTTCCCTGAGCTGTTTGAGACTACATTACAGACATTATGCTCCTTTTATCTAATGTTTTATAAAGGCAAGGATATTTTCTTACATAACCACAGTACAGTCATCAAATTTAGGACATCTGAATATGGACTATATACTTGTCATACAAATGATCTCCATAATTATTACAATGTTTTTCCTGATCCTGTATACAGTCCATGGTCATGAATTGCATTTAGTTGTCATTTTCTCCAATCTCTATTAAGGATTGAATTGTGTGCCCCTCAAATTACCTTATAAGTCTTAATGTCTGTAAGGAGACGTAATGGTTCTGTAGGATAAGCACTGGATTGCTAGCCACAATGTCAACTTTTCAAATCTACCAGCTGTTCTGTGGGAGAAAAATGAAACTATCTTCTCTTGTAAAGAATTACTGTCTAGGAAACCCTATATAGGGTCGGAATGGACTCAGTGACAGTGGGTTGTAAGCTTGTAGTTATCTCATTTGATAACGTGTTGTCTTTGCTGTGTTAATGCGTATAATAAGGTGTATCTTGATTATCTCTTTTGATATATAAAGAGATTAATTAAACAAAGGCGCAGAGAGAAAGATAGGGTAAGTTTGGTGTCAAGACACACGGAGATGAAGAAAGCAGGAAGTAGAAATTTAAGAGGCAAAGACCTTCTTCTAGAGTCAACAGAGGGAGAAAGCCTTCCCCCAGAGCTGACACCCTGAATGCCATCTTTTAAATGGGGGGAGGGGATAAATCTGTTTATTAAAACCCATCCGCTTGTGACTTTTCTATTGTATTAGCACTAGATAGCTAAGGCAGTCTCTTTTAATCTGGAACATTTGCTCAGTTTTTCTTTAAGAGAACAGTGTAGTTGATTCCAAGAACTTTTAAAAGTCCTCTTATATAGAATGTAGAGCACTGGTTTGGTGCTGTGGGTTAATGCATCAGACTGCAATGCCATTTGAACTGCAAGGTTGGCAGTTCAAGCTCACCAGCTGCTCCTCAGAAACTCTATACAGGGTTGCTACGGGTCGGAATTGACTCGATAGCACTTAACAACAACAATATAAATTGTGCTTTATTTCAGGTTTGTCTGTTGTTTCCTCTTGATTAAATTTAGGTAAATGTTAAGTTTTTAACCAGCTTTAGAAGAGAAACAACCAGACCTGCCCTTTCTACACTTTTCTTCTGCTGTTCATTATGCTTTGCCGCTCCAAGGTATTTGAAATTGAGAGAAATGAATTCAACCAGCACTTGTATGGCAACTTATTTAGCCACTTAGATTTAGTTTTATATGTCCCATGCTATTCTGAGTTGTCTAAACTCTGGATTCATATTGACCTTAACATAAATATAAGTAATACTACATTGGGGATCAAAGTTGGGACCACTGATTTTGATCAAAGCAAAGAAAGAATGCTTTGTACATTATCAGATAAAGTTTTAAAATTTTTAGGGACTTTTTTAGAATCTGGAAAGTAATTATTTAGAATTGCAATCTACAAAAAATATTCAATGATGATAGCTAAGTGGTTTTGTGATATAGTTTGGTTATTTGTTTGGGGTGGGAGATTACATGTTTCAATCATAATCTAAGATTTGCTTATTTTCAATGAACATCTTGGTCTCTTTTACAGGGAGCTTATTAGATTTCCTTAAGGAGGGAGATGGAAAGTATTTGAAGCTCCCACAACTGGTTGATATGGCTGCTCAGGTACTTATATATATAAAATAAATAAAGTCAATATGAATTTAAAGTGTAAAATATAGAATTAAATTATAAAATTATTTTAATAGAATACTAGAGTTTATATATAGGCAATCCCCAGGTTATACAAATGAGATCTGTTCCTCTGTGTGTCTGTAAGGATTTGTAGGTAAGTCAGAACAGGTGCATGTGATCCTTATTTAGTTATGATACTTATGCAAGAAAAGGCTCAGCTTTTTTAATAACTTAAAAGCTGAATGTTCAGCAAGTGAAAGTGATTATGATGAAGAGTTTGTTAAAAGTAGGGGTTGGTTCAGTAGTTCCAAAGTGTAGGCAATGTTGCATAATATTACTACTACTACAATAAGCATTGAACTGCAAACCACAAGGTCTGTGGTTCAAGCCCACCAGCCACTCCATAGGAAAAAGATAAGGCCTTCTGCAAAGAAATGCAGCCTCTGAAACCCTATACGGGGTGACTATGAGTCAGAACTGACTCAACAACATTGAAAATTGTCTGTAAACTGGAAATTCATAACCTGGATACTGCTGTTAGTGAAATTTTATGTAGCGGAGTTTTAACTTGAAGGAATGTCTGATTTCCTTTTGTTATAGATAGTAAATCTACTATCTGAAAACCAGAGGTATCCAAAAGTCACGTAACTTGTTAGTAGCAGACAGATAACTCCCAGTTCAGTACTGTCCTGTATTGTATGGCCTTTCAGAAAACATACACATCTAAAGTATTAAATGTATATGTACTTATATTTCAACAGATAAATGTTAAGAAAGTGAATTATTGTTATTGCAAAGAAAATATTAGAAATCTGAAGTATATGCTGAATTTTTTATTTAATATACAAAGGGTAAGTCATAAAGTATTGCTACTAGGATTCCAATTCATACATGCACAGGCTTATTTCTAACAAAACATGCTTAAACATGTCTGTGTGATCAGTAAATGGCTGCAGACAAATTCTGTCCGTAATGCACTTGTCTTAGTCTCACTAGCATGCCTTCCGGAAAAAAAGATCCCAAACAGTGACTTTCAAGGAGGGCTACTTCAATTCAAGGCAGAAGGGTCAGCTCAAAAGGTTATGGTAACTTGTTTTGGGGATTTCACAGAGTAATCTTGATAAATTTTCTTGAAGGACACAGTACAATCATAGGAATTAACTGAAAGAAGTTTTAAGAAAACTGAAAACTGCATGGTGAGGAAAAGGCCAACAAAGATGCTCAGAGGAATGCCGTTGTACCTGCTCATTTTTTTTTTTTTACCATAGCAAGGGCTGTCCTACAAGAATTCCATTGAAAACCCTCCCCATTCATTCTACAATCCTGATCTTTCCCTTTCAAACATCTTTTTTTTTTTTTTTTTTAAACAAAAACAAAAAATCTTTCAAAGGAACAGATTTTTCATTCCTCAAAGATACCAAAACTGCTGTTTTGGTATGGTATACATGAGAGTCTAGAATTCTCTAAGGAAGGGTTAGAGAGATGGAAACACCACCTTCAGAAGTATATAGACTTAGAATGAAGATGTGTTGAAACAATAGCTTTACATTTGGATATTTTTGCTAAATGTTTCTGTGATTTTTGTAGCAGTACTTTTTGACTTACCTCATATAGTCCAAAACACAAATTAAGATGACAATCTGTAGTTTAAGGCAGCACATTGACTCCATAGGATAATCACTGGATTGCGAAACCACGGGTTTGGTGGTTAGAGCCCACCAGCCGCTCCGTGCAAGAAAGATGAGGCTTTCTGCTCCTGCAAATATTTGAAGCTCTATAGGATAAGCACTGAAGCACAAGGTTGGTTTGAACTGCAAGGTTGATGGTTCACTCCTTGTAAACCCTATGCAGGGTCACTGTGAGTCAGAACCTTTGATGTTGGCACTTAACAACCGCAGCAGTAACAAATATAGTTTAAAATGGGATATTTTTACTCTGAAATTTTGCTTTTAAATGAAAGTGAAAACTTAAAAAGTTTCTATTCTCTGATTCATATTTGAGGGCTTTTTTACTGTTGACATGTTGGTTTTACAACATGAAGTCAAAAAGAATTGCTGCTAAACATGTATGTATTACAGTTGATACATACGAGATGGTGCTGTCAAGGCTATGGAAGAAATGAATGGCAAAGACTTGGAGGGAGAAAATATTGAGATTGTTTTTGCTAAGCTACCTGATCAGAAAAGAAAGAAAAAGCTCAGAGGCAAGCTGCAAAGAATCAAATGTATGATGATTACACCTCATATGCCCCCTCCACCAAGAGGTCGAGGGCATGGAGGTGCATGCAGGTGGCTATGGATGTCCTCCAGATTAGTATGGATATGAAGATTATTATGATTATTATTGCTGTGATTACCATAACTATCATGGTGGATATGCAGATCCATACTGTGGTTATGAAGATTCTCTACTTGGAGCTAGGGGAAGAGCAAGGGTGCTGCTCCAGGGCTGCTCCTCCTAGTGGTAGATCTGGTGATTCACAGAGAGGAGGTCATGGATCAGCAAGAGGCGTTCGTGGTGCGAGAGTAAGTAGGTGCCCAACAACAAAGAGGCCGCAGGCAGGGCAAAGGGTTGAGGCTGGTCCTGATCTGTTTCACTGAAGACCGAATTGCTATGTGGGATTACACCAGAAGCATGCACTGGAGTTATGGTAAGGAAATCAAGCAACCTTAATATCTTGGCTGTATAGGAGCATATTCTATTGCAGAAGACCTTCCTATGAAGAATGAAATCAAATACGGGACATTGAACTCATACTTGGACTTTGATATGAATTTCTTTAACAATTTTCTCTGCAGTGCAAGTTATTAAACTAAAGCTACTCTATTTTCCAAAACATAAAAAGATAGCCAAGAGAGTAAACAAATGAAGTTGATACATACATGTTTATTGTAAACAGTGTTTAAACACGTTTCTGCCAACAGTGGATGGCTGCTGATAAGTTCTTTGACTAATACTCTTGTCTTAGTTGCATTAAGGTGCTTTCAAAAATAGGACACTTTCTATGCCATGGAAAAAAAACAATTTTGAAGTCAGGTGTATTACCAAATTTTTAATAAGCTCAAGTGAACATCTGTACAAATCACTGAAGATTTACCGCAAGATTACAGGAATGCTACCCCATATAAAACAAGTGTCTAGATGGATCAAGCATTTTAAGGATGGTTGGAAAGACTTAAGAGATAGCCAAAAGAGTATACAAATGAAGTAATTGCTGCTAAAGTACAGGATGGTGGAAAAAGACCATACAGTTACCACTGATGTGTGATAGCTACTGAAGTTGAGATCTCACCTGGTTTAACATTTTCAATTTTAAGCAAACATCTTGTCCTCAGCAAGCTTTCGACTTTGCAGAAAGATTAGTTAGCTCAAAGAGCTGATCTTGCCATGAGTCTTTTAAAGCAAGACTGAAGCTAATAAAAATGCTTTCATGGAATGAATCTTAATTGGCAATGAGTCTTGGATTTACCAATACAATCCAGAATGCAAGGTCTAGTCAAAACACTTCCTGCTGAGGTTTAGTTTGCCTTCTGTGCCAGTTAAATTCAAGGCAGAGAGATCATCTCCAAAAGCTATTTGTTGTTGTTGTTAAGTGCCATCAAGTCTGTTTGTTTGGAATGCCATAAAATTTTTGATAGATTTTCTTAGTAGACAGGATAATCATGGG
>NW_006408621.1:7638868-7650982 GCF_000296735.1 Chrysochloris asiatica
TTTGAGGTTGCAAGGGATAATTTCATTTGGAAACTTTACCTCATCCACCCTACAGCCCTAGTTTTGTTCCTTTGGACTTCTATTTTATCACCCAAATTCAGTTGAAAGGAACATAATTTGAGTAGTTCAAGGATGTCAAAACTATTGTTGTAACATATAAATTGTGGAATGCAGAATTCATCAGGGAAGGAATAGAGAGACGGAAACACCAAGAAGTATATAGTCCTAGACAGAGGATATGTCATATTTTAATATTTTTGTTTAATATAAAGTTTTCTGTGATTTCATTGCAATACTTTTTGACTTACCTGTCAAATGCTTATCTGTTGGTGGGTATCCAAATATTCACAGAATCTGCTAGTTTAAAGAAACTGTGCTGAGAAACTGTATGTAGCTAGGCCTGATCTCTGCTCCTGAGTTCTAGATTCTTATGCACCATGTGGTGTAGGGGTTGGCACTCCATTTTGTAAATGGCCAGATAAACAAATACTTAGGCTTTGTGATCATAAATAGTTTTGTTTTATATTATTAATAATAATTATTTTCTTACCTTCATCCTCCTTTCTTTCTTCTTACTTCATTATTCTCTTTTGCTCCTGTCTTCTTTATTTTTCTTTTCTTTAAAAATGTGAAAATGACTTTCAGTTCCTTTGCCATATTAAAACAGACTATAGGCCAGATTTGGCCAGCAAGCTCTAGTTTCCTGACCTCTACTCTATGACTAAGGAGCTCTGGTAGCATAGTGGGTACGAGTTGGACTGCTAATCTCAAGATCAGCAGTTCAAAACTACCAGCTGTTCTGCAGGAAAAAGATGAGGCTTTCTACTCTTGTAAAGATTTGCAGCCTCAGAAACCCTATACTGGGTTGTCCTGAGTGGGAACCAGCATACAACCACCACCACTATGATTGGGAGCACAGTGGGTCTGTAGGGTAAGAACTGGACTGTGACCCACAAAGTCAGTGGTTCAAGCCACTCCACAGCAGAAAGATGAGGCTTTCTGTTCCTGCAAAAATTTAAAGCCTTGTAAACCCTATACAGGGTTACTGTGAGTCAGAACCAGTTGGAGGACACTTAAACTGGCACTTAATAACAATAACAACAATTATGATTAATATCTTTATCAGTAGGACACTCTTAGATCAGATTATTGCCTAATATGGACCTTGATAAAGAGTTCTGGTAGCGTAGTGGGTTACACGTTGGTCTGCCAACCACGGGGTCAACAGTTTGAGTCCACTGGGTGGTCTGTGGAAGAAAAATGAGGCTTTCTGCTTCCATAAATATTTACAGCCTCAGAAATCCTATGCAAGGTTGCTAAGTCGGAAATGACTCCACGGCACACTGCCACCATCATGGACGTTCATAGAGTTGTGACCAGAGGCACGAAGTAACTGTTTGGCTTGTTTTGTAACTACTGACTGAAGACACTTGATCATGATGCCTCTAATGGTGACTGGATGTGCTGACAGGATGAAAATCTTAGCCGTTTAGTTTTGGAAATCTGAATTTGCTCTTTAGCCTGTTTTTTTGTTTGTTTTATTCTTAATTACAGTGCTTACTATTGTTTCCATTATCTCCTTTCAACGTAGAGGATTTTTCAAAAATCTGACTTCCTATTAACCAAAATTATCTTCTCCCTATTTGTTTTTGTTTTTTTTCTTTTCAAGATTGCAGATGGTATGGCATATATTGAAAGAATGAATTATATTCACAGAGATCTCCGGGCTGCAAATATTCTTGTAGGGGAAAATCTTGTGTGCAAAATAGCAGATTTTGGCTTAGCAAGGTTAATTGAAGACAATGAATATACTGCAAGACAAGGTAAAGTTAACTTTGTAGTAAATGCTTATAGCCTAATGTTCTGTGGGTTTTCTTCTTTACACTGTTGTGTACATACAGGGTTTTATAGACTAAGAAGAGTTCTGGGTTCCCACAGAAGACTCATAAAACAATGATTTCATTCATAAAATTATATACAGTAAATAATACCATGACTTTTTAATAGTTATTCCCCGCCAAGGAAGAATTTGCATCATAAGTTTAGCAAGTCCTTGCACTCCTCCTTATACTTCACTTGGCATTCCAGTAAATGGTGGTGGTGGTGGTGGTATGCTGTGAAGTCGGTTCCAACTCATAGTGACCCTGAGTAGGGTTTCTGAGGTTGTAAATCTTTACAGGAGCAGAAAGCCTCATCTTTATCCTGTGGAAAAGCTGGTAGTTTCAAACTGCTGACCTTGGTTAGCAGCCTGATTTGTAACCACTACACTACCAGAGCCAACAAACAGACATTCTAAAATTCTTCTCATAATGAACCACCCAGATTACCCAGATTTACTACACTAAGAACCAGAAAAGGTGTGTTTAAAGTTAACATATTAGGAAATGCTTACAATTTTATAAAGACAAGAAATCATTTCTAGTCCAGATTTGTATGTTTTTATTATTTTGTTATAATTGTGGAAAATAAAAACATTGGTACTGTGAAGAATGAAGGGGCCTTGTAGAAATTAACACAGGTTGGTTCTTCCGTTTGGTCTGTCTGTAAACACCTATTCAGTGCACATTTAACAGAATTTCTGAGAGGTGGCATTACATATGGAAAGAGTATGGATGGACTTTTGAATTCCAATCCATCTATTATTAGCCAAGAGATCTCAACCAGATTATCTAACCTTTCTGACTCAGCCTCAGTCTCCTCACCTATAAAGTCTAAATAATATCTATTTTTGAAGATTGTTGTAAAACTTTAAGTCAATAATGAATATAAAGAGCCTAACAGTACCTTCCTGGCACATAGGAGATCATCAGCAAGTATTAGCTACAATTACTATTTAAAGTTGATATATGCTAAGTTGCTAGAACGAGAAGACTACAGAGGTGAGTTAACAGAGTACCTGCCCCCAAAAGAGCTTACATTTTAATAGGCAAGGTAGATGTATCTGTAGATAACAATAAAGATCATTTTAAAGCATTGTGTGATTGATGTCTCAAGAGTAGATCAAAAGTACTTTGAGAAAGCAAAAAGAAGCAAAAATGCTTCACAGAGGTAATAGTTCTAAAGTAGGGCTTTGAAGAAAAACGGTAACTTTAACAAGCAGAGAATCAATAAGGTCCAATGTAATTCACCACATGAGTTGTCCATCCTGCTTGAAACCCTCAGTTACCCTCCATGCCTACAAAAGAGCTGCCTTAGCTTTTAGCGTTTTCTACTGTAGTCGTACCTTACCTTTAATAACCATTTGTATCCCTGCAGTTGCTAGGTCTTAGTGAAGTTATGAGAAGGCATGGTTTCTGTTATACAAGAGCTCCCTGACGGATTTGTAAACAAGTAATTTCAGTGCAATATAGTAAGACCGATGCGAAGGTTAGTGTCGGTTCATTTAGTAGACATACCACTACCACCCGAAGAAAGGCAGCTGTCTTCCATTGTCATTATTTCAAAGAAGAAAACTAATATTTTACACCACACAAGTAGGATGGACCTTAGCTAAAAGGACATACCTAAATACTAATAGGAGTCCTGGTGTGACGCTGTGGGTTAATGCACTGGACTGCAAGGTCAGTTTGAACTACAAAGCTGGCAATTCAAGCTCACCAACTGCTCCTGGGAAGTCCTATACAGGGTCACTATGAGTCAGAAACGACTCAATGGCACTTAACAACAAAAATACTAATAATTTTGCGTCATGAATTAACACTGATCCTTTTTCTTATTTTTGTAGTAGACTGGTGGCTTTTTGTCACTGATTACATTGGTACATAAACTACTTTCTCAACCAAGGGCAGTATTACCTTCTAGGAGCCTTTTAACAATATCTGGAGATCTTTTGGGTCATCATAACTTGGAGACTGCTACTAGCACCTAGTGGGTGTATGCCAAGGATAGTGTGAAATATTCAGAATAACCCATAGAACAAAGAATTCTCTGACCCAGATTGTCAAGTAGTGCCAGGGTTGAGAAAGCCCTACCTTAGACAGACACTTATTTCTTTTCAACCTCTGCACCTTTGTGTAATTTCCTCCAGCTGGAATGGCTTCCTGTTTTTCTATGATCTTCACCAATAAAAATTCTAACTACTCTTTAAGGCTTGAATTAACTGCCTTTTTTTTTTTTTTTACTTCCCCCTAATGAAAAACCTTTTTTCTAATGAAACATTACGCCAGTGAAAATTAATCTTCTGTTTGTGTAAACATCTAATGATCTCCACTTTAAAGTACTTGCATATTTGAAGTTATCTATACATGTGTAGGGAATCCTGGTGTGGCACTGTGGGTTAATATGCTGGACTGCAAGGTTGTTTGAACTACAATGTTAGTGATTCAAACTCACCAGCCGCTCCTCGGAAACCTTATACATGGTTGCTATGGGTCAGAACCAACTTGCTAGCACTTAACAACAACAAATATGTGTATATGTACGATGCCTATAATATTATTTCCATTGTAAGTGTATTAAAAACTTCATGTAGGCATTGTTTAATGATCAGCATAATGCCTTGCACGTAGAAGTATACACTAACTAATTGGGTAGATTAACACAAATTAAATTTTAAAAGTAATAATAAAATGTAATTTTTCAGAAGAATAAAAATAAAGAAAAGAAGATAGTAAAAAACCAGTAGACATTGGAGCTCAATTTAATAATCCCGTCATCAACCAGCACATAGCTGCCAGACTATACTTTAAAAAAGTTACAGGTCCATATTTGGCTGCTGCTTACAATAGCCTCTCCCTCTTTTCCTTGAATGATTTTCTGTCCTCACCACCACCTCTCTTTTATTATAACATTGACTAGGTGAGGATGGTGCAGGGCCAGCAGTGTTTCCTTTTGTTGTGCATAGGGTCACTATGAGGCAGAACCAACTCTACAGTACTTAACCATAACAACATCTTGTCAGAAAGAAATATGATTTATTTTATTTTAATACTAGCTAGTGTGGTGCTGTGGGTTAATGCACCAGACTGCAAAGCCGTTTGAACTGCAAGGTTGGCAGTTCAAGCTCACCAGCTGCTCTTTGGAAACCCTATACAGGGTCGCTATGAGTTGCAACCGACTCAACAGCACTTAACAAAAACAACGTTAAAATTAAAGAAGGTTTCCTCATGTGACTTCTACTTTTGAAGAATTTGACACTGACACACACATCCTATATTTGCATAAATAGATTTTAGGAGAATTTTTTGTTTTGTTTTTAAGTCATTTACGTAAACATGATTTTCAATATTGTTTTAGGTGCAAAATTTCCAATCAAATGGACAGCTCCTGAGGCTGCATTGTATGGTCGATTTACAATAAAGTCTGATGTATGGTCATTTGGAATTCTGCAGACAGAACTAGTAACGAAGGGCAGAGTGCCATATCCAGGTAAGCATGTATATTATTAGCTCTTGGTTATGTGCTGAATGACTTTATCTGAGGCTTATTAGGAGCAACCGACTCGACTGCACGTAACAACAACAACAATTAGGAGCAAGATAGTAGGGAGGTGACGTTTATTTCTTTTCTCTCCCTTTTTTAAAATTATTTAGCATATGTTGGACACAGCCAGTGACAGCCACAGTCCTTGACACAGGGCAGTCACATGAAATGAATTGCCAGTCTACTTCCAACTTTTTCCAAAAGGACCTTTTCTCTCTATTCATCTATCATAACAAGCACGTCTTAAATATCCTGGGCCATCCCCTTAGCCTCCAAGTAATTATTCATTTTTGTTAGTGTGACTAGTATATTTACCCTGTTTTCCTCAGTAGAATGTTTTCTTTTGAGAAAGCCTTTTCATGATTTGTTTCTTCTACAATAGTTTGTTTAAAAATCATTACTTTATAAACTATATTGATCATTAATATAGCAAAGCAATATACATACTTTCCTCTTTAAAATAAAAGATTTATTTAGCTTCTAATGGTGAAAGGAAATTTTAGCTCACTTAAAATTCAACTGCAACCTTTCCCTAATAATTGTCTCTAACAGTTAAGCAAATATAACCTAATCTTGAGGAAAACTATTATGGTAAATCTGTAGATTTGCATGTTACTCAGTATGTCCATCCTCCCTAAATGCCGCAGTCAGCTGTAAATCTAACGTCAGGTTTCATCACCCACCTCCCTTGTTGCTATTACTGATGCTCAACATTCACCTTCCCCTCAATAATGATACCGTCACACTCTCCAGTACCACTCCTGTCTCAGTTGATAATCATTTTAATATAATTTTATTTTTTTATTACCCTTCTCCTTGTTGTTGTCAAGTGCCATTGAGTCAGTTCAGACTCAGCCTAAATGCCCATCAACATAAGAATGGTTAAACAAACTTTGGATACATATATACATATACACACAGAGTGGAATACTACAAAACAGTGAAGAATCATCTATGAAACACCTTACAACATGGTTGAAACTGGAGGACATTATGCTGAGTGAAATCAGTCAATAACAAAAGGACAAACATTATTATGAGACCAATGTTGTAAAAAGTTAAAGTTTTCTTGATAAAAGAAACTTTCTGTGATGGCTAAGGGGTGGGGGATGGAAAATTTTTCATGGGCTAGAGGGTAAATGTGTTAATATGGATGACAGGGCAGGCAATACACAAGAGGGATGTTAGTAGATCGGGAGACATGGGGAGGAATGCAGTAGCTATAAGTGTGAATAGAGGTAAATAATGTTAACTGTTGATACTTGGAGGGGATTGCAACCATGTAGTGAAGCTAAGTATACAATTTGCTGAATGTCAAACGTATCATCTGCTCTGTATCTTCACTCAATTTACAATAAAAAGTTTTAAAAATGATAATTATAAAAAGCAGCCAAACCTGTAGACTGGGAAATTTGGTGTAGGGGAGAGGGGAGTAAGATAACTGGTAAAAATCTAATGTATGTAAAACCTATAATTTAACAAAAAATCAAGAAACCAACCAAAAACTGGGCAGAGAACAACCCCAAAGAGGATATTCAAATGCCATTGACACACGAAATGATGAGAAAGATGCTCAATGCCATTATCCATCAGGGAAACAGAAATCAATGCCATAATGAGTTACTATTCATCTTCCGCTGGAATGACCAAGATTTAAAAGAACAACACACACAAAAAACCACACACACAGAAAATAACAAGTGTTAGAGATGATATGGAGAAATTGAAAGTCTTGTTCATTATTGATAAAAATACAAACTGGTAAAGCCCTTTGTGAAAACACAGCCTGGCAGTTTCTCAAATATCTAGAGATAAAGCTGCCATGTTATTAATGTTAAGTGCTGTCAGGTCAGTTCCAACTCATAATGATCTGTATAGGATTTTCAAGGAGCAGCTGGTGAGCTTGAACTGCCAACCTTGAGGTTCAGACCGACCTTGCAGTCCAGCACATTAACCCATGGCACCACACCAGGACTCCAGGGATCTAGTAGTAGTGCCATAAACAGATATATGAACACCTATGTTGATCATAGCACAATGACAAAAAGATGGAAACAACCTAAATGTTTATCATCTTAGGACGAATAGATAAGTAAAATTTAGTACACAGACACAATGTAATGCTATTCAGTGATAAAGGAAAATAAGTGTGGGTTAATGCACTAGACTGCAAAGTCGGCAGTTCAAGCTCACCAGTCACTCCTCGGAAATCCTATGCAGGGTTGCTATGGGTCGGAACTGACTCGACAGCACTACAACAACAAAATAATGGAACAAGGATGAACCTTTGGCGGGCATTACATTGAACAAAATAAGTCAATCACAAAAAGAACCCTAAATATTTATATGGTCTTTTATGAAATTACATGAACAAGTAAATATGTAGAAACTGATTTTTATTAGTAGATACCAGGGATGGGAGAAGAGAGGGCAATTCACTTTTCTATATAATTCTAGATAGTTGTTAAGTGCTGTCAGGTCAGTTTTGACTCACAGCGACCTATGTAGTGTTTCCAAGGCTTTAAACGTTTGAGGGTGCAGACAGCCTCATCTTTCTCCCGTGGAGCAGCTGGCAGGCTTGAACTGTGGACCTTGTAGTCAGTTCACAGTATTGTGCTTATCGTATGGCGCTACTGTGCACCCCTTTCTAGGTTGTGGTGGTGGGTGGCTGTGTGCCGTGGAGTCGGTTCCGACTCATAGTGACCCTGTACAGGATTTCCGAAGCTGTAAATCTTTACGGGAGCAGAACGCATCATCTTTCTCCTGCGGAACAGCTGGTAGTTTCGAACTGCTGACCTGTGGTTTGCAGCCCAATTCGTAACCACTATGCTGCTTGTTATTTTTGATGACACATGAAAGTTGACACCAAATGAGGGTGAAGTATACATAGTTTGAAAAAGCTAAGTAATGTCACTAGAAAGTATACAAGAAAAACGGGTTGTATGGCATATATCATTCTGAGACAAAAGCAAAAATAACCAAAAAAATACGTGGGCTGGTATATATGTATGAGGAGTCTTCATATAGTATACCGCCACTTGTCTGTCAGTTTGTCATACTATGGTGGCTTGTGCATTGCAGTGATCAGAAGAGACACTGAAAATTGCTGTCCAGTGTAGAGATGCTAAAGCAAATGGAAGAAACGAGGATGTACAAGAGCTGAACAGAAAATTTCAAAGGTCATCTCAAGGGTGGGATCATAGCCAAGCAGAGGCAGTGACCCAGCACTAGAAACCGTGGAGCTTTGCATCTAGAGGGAGAGCTGTGACCGATTTTCCATCTTTCATTTTTTATTTTTCACATGTCTTTCCTCTTCACTCCTATTGCGCTTTCACTGCCCAACTCAGACGCCTTCTGGTAGGTGGGAGCACACCCCCAAAAGGGTCCAGCATTGCACCCACAGTCTTCCAATGGCACAGAGAGGAAATCCACAGGCTACTTCTTATGATAGCTTGACTCTGGGACCCAGCCTCAAAGATTACCTTTATCCCTACCTGCATAGCAAAGGCTAGTGGACAGTGTCAATCACAATTTTATTTTTGTGTTTGATTGGTGGTTTCTGTCTCAACTTTTACATTGTTTCTGTCTTTGGTCCTTTTGACCTCACTCTTCTCCCAGGGGTTGAAGCTTTCTCCCCCTAACTTACCCAAAAAGAGACAGCAACCGTGCCCATATAGCCAAGCTACAAGCATACAAGAGCCAAAATCAGCTGCTAGGCATTACACGTAAAAAGGGAAGCCTATCTCCAGATCATTTCCACCAGGAGATGCTCAACAAACGTAACAACAAAGCAACATACATCCATTTAAGCATTAAAAACCCACATGACTGCGGAAAATGTCCAAGAAAACACAATTAAAGATCTCAACACATGTCCAAAACCAGAAAAGAGTAACAGACAAATGAGATGGAAGCAGACACAGACTTTCCAGTAGAAGAGCAGGCTCTGGATCTGCCTGAGAAGGAATTCAGTAGAATGATATGGAAATAAATTCAAATGCTTCAAAAAGGGATGGAGGAAAATGAGGAAGAAATCAGGAAAGTGCTACAGGAGCAATCTAACAAGATAGATATGGCATTGGAAACAATCCAAAACCTGCAAAAAGAAGTCAAGATGATTAATAATAAAATATCAGAAATGAACAATACACTGAAAGGGCAAAGGAGTAGAATGGAAGAGATAGAAGCCAGAACCACAGCTGGAAGACAAATCTCTCAATACTGCTAAGATAGAAGAGCAAGCAGAAAAAAAGGAATAAAAAATCTGAAGGGAGTCTAAGATTCATGCTGAATAACATGAAGAGGAATAACTTAAGCATTATTGGCATTCCAGAACAGGAAGAATCACAGAAGCGATAGTTGAAGAGGTTCTGGGAGAAAATTTTCCTAACATCTTGAAGGATGAGAAGATAAACATTCAAGAAGCTGAACGAACCCTAGGAAGGATAGACCTCAAAAGAAAATCACCTAGACATATCATAATCAGGCTCTCCAAAATCAAAGATAAGGACAGAATCCTAAAAACAACCGGGGAAAAGAGAAGTGTTACCTACAAAGTCAAGCAAATCAGGTTAAGCTCTGACTTCTCAGCAGAAACCATGCAGGCAAGAAGGCAATGGGGAGACATATATAAAACCCTTAAAGAAAAAAACTGCCAACCCAGAATTGTCTGTCCAGCAAAACTGTCAGTCAAATACAATGGTGTAATCAAAACATTCCAGGATAAACAGAAGCTAAGAGATTTTGTCAAAGCCAATCCAGCACTTCAAAACATCTTAAAGGGTGTTATTTGGAATGAAAACCAGCAAGAACAGACAACAACCAGAGATTGACAGACTTGGCAACACCACCTAGAACTCAATCGACAGAATTCAGAACAGAACAAAATTACAGCAATGAATTCAGAGGACCTGTGAGGCCAACCAAAGATCAAAACATTAAAATTGTCAGAGTGGAAAAATATAGGAACAGAGATCCAGGTGGTGTGAAGGTCGAGTAGATGGCAGAATATAATAGACTGTATTAAATGCAGAGAAAACTTAATAGACTATAGAGTAACCCCAAAGATAATTAATACTTTACAATTTACCATGAAAAATGAAAATCCAAGCAGAATAAGGAAGCATTAAAACTAAGACGAAACCAACAAGAAATAGCACAGAAAACATGAATGCAGCACAAGCAGGCATGCAGAAAAAGGAACAAACAGCACCATAAAAATTAACATAATGATAGCAGTTAATCCATACCTATCAATAAGTACTCTGAATGTCAATGGATTAAATGCACCAGTGAAGAGACAGAGAGTGGCTGACTGTATAAGAAAACAAGATCCTTCAATGTGCTGCCTGCAAGAGACACACCTTATACACAAAGACAAAAACAGATTAAAAGATAAAGGATGGGAAAAAATATACCAAGCTAACAGCAATAAAAAACAAACAGAGGTAGCAATACTAATCCCTGATAAAATAAACTGTAAGGCAAAAACCAGCATAAGGGATACAGAAGGACACTATCTCATGATTGAAGGGTCAGTTGAGCAAGATGACATAACAATAGTTAACATCTACGCCCCAAATGAAAGAGCACCAAGATATATAAAGCCAACCCTATTAGAAATGAAGAAAGAAATAGATAAATCTACAATTACAGTGGGGGATTTTAACACACCACTTTTAAAAAGGGACAGAACAACCAGAAAGAAACTCGACAAAGCTACAGAGAAACTAAACAGCACAATCAGCCAACTTGACCTCATAGACGTGTATAGAGCATTCAACCCAACAACACAATACACATTCTTTTCTAGTGCACATGGAACATTCTCCAGAATTGACCATTTGTTAGATCACAAAGCAAACCTCCATAAATTTACAAACATCAAAAATACTACAAAGTATCTTCTAAGACTACAATGCCATAAAATTAGAAACCAACAGTAAGAAGACCAAGGTAATAAAGTGTAATACATGGAGACTGAATTACAACCTGCTGAAGAGCGACTTGATACTAGAAGATATTAAACATAAATTCAGAAAGTTCCTAGAAACAAATGAGAATGAAAATACAAAACCAAAATCTTTGGGACATGGCGAAAGTGGTGCTGAGAGGACAGTTTATTGCGAAAAATGCACACATCCAAAAAGAAGAATCAAAATTAATGCATTAACACAGCATCTCCAGCAAACAAACCAACAGAGGGAACCTACAGTCACCAAGACAAAAATAATAATATTAATAAAGATCAGAGCAGAAATAAACGATATAGAAAGTATGAACAGAACAAGAAGCTGGTTCTTTGAAAGGATTAATAAAATTGACAAACCACTGGCAAACCTAACAAAAGAAAAGAGGGAGAAGACACAATAACATGCGTTAGAAACCAAATGGGCACTGTCACAACCGAACCAAAGGAAATCAAAAGGATAACAGAACACTATGAAGAGTTGTACGCCAACAAATTTGAAAACTTAGAAGAGATGGATACATTTTTAGAAAAACATGACCTACCTAAACTCAAACAGAGTGAAGTACAAGACTTGAACAGACCCATAACAATAGAAGAAATTGATCAGGTGATCAAAAAACTCCCAACCAAAAGAAGTCCAGGTCCACATGGCTTCACTGGCGAGTTCTACCAGACATTCAGAGAAGACTTGTCATTAATTCTACTCAAATTATTCCAGAATA
>NW_006408621.1:7662259-7688619 GCF_000296735.1 Chrysochloris asiatica
GTCCTTTCAAGTGGAGATTTCTCATCTCTAGTGATCTGGATGTGGTTCTAGTTTCTACCTATAGTTTTATGTATTGCAAAGGCTCCACAGGAAGCCTCATTCACTGGGTACGCTGTAGCCCCATTTTAGGTATTCCAATCAGTTAAAGGCAGAAGACGGACTTACAAGCTTGGCTGTCTTTTGAATATTGGTTTCACTTGCCTACTATTGTAAAATAGACACTTTAAGGGGAGAGAGAGGAATAGCCAGAAACATCACTAGAGAAAGCCAGTAAGTCTGTCTTGAGCCTATAACTGATTTGAATACCTAAAATGGGGCTAGAACTTGCCCAGTGAAGGAGACTTCCTGCAGAGCCTTTGTATTGCACAAGACCATAGGTGGAATCATGAACCCCATCCAGAATCTTCTGAGGTGGAACATTTCCACTTAAAAGGACACGTAGACCAGTGTGGAGCAGCTAGAAGAACAAAAGATACATCTTGAAAGAAAGACCAGCAGAAAAAATAAAAAACAATAACAGCAACAGCAGTCAAGTTGACTACTACAAGAACAAGCAAGTTGTTCCCCAGGGAGCCATCAAGGCAAGTGGCCAGGTCCCCTCAAGGAAAACCCCCTTCCAAGACTGAAACTCAAATGGAATACACTAGTAGGCATATGGTCCTGCTGCTGACCACATTGGTCACCGATAAGGGGAAGTAGGGGAAAAATAGCAATGAAGTTGTGAACTAAGTCTGACCACATTCAATAGACTCCTGTTAACCTGGATTGAGACCTGGTTAACCAGCAGTATGTTGAGACCTGGGGACTCATGGGCCCAGGGGAAGGAACATGGCCCCAGAGGACTAGAACAGAGTGTGAAGCATCCAGCTGATATGAAGTGAGAGGAGATGCACAAGAATACCCACACTTGCAGATGGCTGGATAACCAGAACACAACTAGAGGAAGAAAGAAAGGGGGTGGGGGGAGGAGTAACCCACTACAAGTGGATGAACTTGACCTGTGCTTGTGGATACAGTATGATAAAGCAAACAGAACTCTACAGTGAGGATCATTCCCATCTCCTTGGTACACGGGTTCGACAGGGATGGGGAGTGTAGACATTGGCTACCCAAAATGGGGGGACTACAATGGCAAGAAGTGACTGGCTTACAAGCTTTCAATAGGGAACCTAGCTCCAGAGGATACAGGGAAAGGTAGAATCTCCACTGAATTTTTTCCAACCTGTCTGGATGGGGTTGATAAAAGGTGATGGGGAAAGGACTCCTGTGGTTCAACAGAGAATGATTGCTATTAGGTCTGACAGTGAGTGTTGGAAAGGTAAATATAAATGGTAACAAAAGGAGGGAAGTGGCTGATTTTGCAGTCCAGAAGCGGACATCCCTGGAACCATCAAGGGAGAAAAGCAAAATGTGAGACCCTGTCCGGGGAGGCAGTGACACTAGGGATGGAGGCAGAGACAATGCCATGACAGAAGGAGCAGCTGGGGACTCTGGACTCAAGGAGAGAGAGGGACTGTGTGCTGGCAGCTGGGGGGCAGGCATGTGGGGTATATCCTTTGGTTTGATGATACATGCAGGGGATTGTGATCATTGCAGTAAAACAAAATATGATAGGACGAATGTAAAGATAATGTTCACCCATGTAAACTAAGACATAGTTCACAATAAAAAAAAAAAAAATAGAATAAGATGGAAGGAATACACAGATTCACTATACCAAAAGGAAATGGTTGATGTTCGACCATTTCAAGAGGTAGCATATGATCAAGAGCCAATGATACTGAAGGAGCAACTCCAAGGTGCATTGAAGGAATTGACAAAGAACAAGGCACCAGTTATTGATGGAATAAAAATTGAAGTCTTTCAAGAGGCGGCACAGGAGGCACTCATCTATGCCAAGATGTTTGGAAGACAACTATCTAGCCAACTGATTGGAAGAGATCCAGATCTGTGCCATTACAAAGAGACGTGACCCAATGGAATGCGGAAATCATCGGACAGTATCTTTGATATCCCATGTGAGTAAAGTTTTACTAAGGTAATACAGAAATGCCTGCAAGCATGCATTAACAAAACTTCCAGAGGTTCAAGCTAGATTTAGAAGAGACCATGGAACAAGGGGTATTATGCTGATGTCCAATGGATCTTGGCTGAAAGCAGAGAATATCAAATAAATGTTTACCTATGCTTTATTGACAATGCAAAGGCTTTTGATTATGTGGATGACAAGCTACGGACAACATTGCAAAGAATGCGTATTCTGGAATACTTAATTGTGCTCATGAGGAATCTGTATATGGACCAAGAGGCAGTTGTTCCAACAGAACATGGGAACACTGAATAGTTTAAAATTAAGAAAGATGTGTGACAGGGTTGTATTCTTTCACCATACTTATACACTGTATGCTGAGCAAATATTCCAAGAAGCTGGGTTCTATGAAGAAAAATGTGGCGTCAGGATTAAAGGAAGACTCATTAACAACCTGCGATATGCAGATGATACAACCTTGTTTGCTGAAAGTTAAGAGGACTTACTATATTTACTGATGGAAGATCAAAGAGCACAGCCTTCGGTATGGATTGCATCTCAATGTAAAGAAAACAAAAATCCTCACCACTGGACCAATAAACAACATTCTTTTCAATGGAGAAAAGGTTGAAGTTTTCAAGGACTTCATTCTTCTTGGATCAACCATCAACATCCATGGAAGCAGCAGTCAAGAAATCAAACGACATACTGCATTAGGCAAATCTGCACAAGACCTTTTTAAAATGTTGAAGAGTGAAGATACCAGCTTGATGACTAAGGTACGCCTGACCTAAGCCATGGTATTTTCAGTAACCTCATATGCATGCGAAAGCTGGACAGTAAATAAGGAAGACCACAGAAGAATTGATGCTTTTGAGTTAGGGTGTTAGAGGAGAATATTGAAAGTGCCATGGGCTGCCAAAAGAACCAACAGATCTGTGTTGGAAGAAATGCAGCCAGAGTACTCGTTGGAGGCCAGGATGGCCAAACTTCGTCTCTCATACTTTGGACATATTGTCAGGAGGGACCAGTCACTGGAGAAGGATATCATGTTGGTAAAGTGGAGGGTCAGAGAAAAAGAGGAAGACCCCCAGCAAGATGGATTGGCAAAGTGGCAGCATCAGTGGGCTCAAGTGTGGCAACAATTGTGAGGTTGGCCCAGGACCAGGTAGTGTTTTGTTCTGTTGTACATAGGGTCACTATGAGTCGGTACCGACTCAATAGCACTTAACAAAAATAACAACATGTATCATATATTCCATTATCTTCTTTTTAAAACTTTTATTGTAAATTGAATGAAAGCTTATAAAATAGATTATCAATCCCACATTCAACAAATTATACATTTTGCATCATTGCAATGATTGCACTCAACTTCATGTACCATCAGTTAACAGTATTTACGTCTAGTTACTTAACTTTTTTCCTTCCCCTTCACCTACCCTGTAACCATCATAGAATGTTTCATTTAGCAAGAAAATATTTTCTTAGCTTTTCACAACAGTGGTCTCATTTAATACTGGTCCTTTTATGATTGACTAATTTCACTCAGCATAATTTCCTCTAGTTTGTCCATGTTGTGATGTGTTTTGTGGATTCTTTGTTATTCTTCAACATTGGGTAGTATTCCATTGTGCGTGTGTATTAAAGGTTGTTTAACCATTCTTCTGGTGATGGGCATTTAGGCTGTCTCCATCTTTTTGCTATTGTGAATAGTACTGCAGTGAACATGGGTGTGCATATATCTAGCCATGTCATCGCTCTTAATTCTTGAGGATATATACCAAGTATAAAGGGATTGCAGTGTCATACAGTATTTCTATTTCCAGCTTTTTGAGGAAGTGCCATACTATTTTCCACAGTGGTTATACCATTTTACAGTTCCACCAGCAGTGCAGAGGGGTCCCAGTCTCTCCACATCCTCACCAGCATTTGTTGTTTTTCGTTTGGGGGAGCTTTGCTGTTAATGCTGGAGTAAGATAATATCTCATTGTTGTTTTGATTTGCATCTCTAATGGGTAATGTTTGTGAACATGTCTTCATAGTTTTGTTGGCTGCCTGAATGTCTTCTTTGATGACATATCTGTTCATATCCTCTGCCCCTTTTTAAATTGATTTTTTTGTTGTCTTGTTGAGGCGTTGAAGTGTTCTATAAATTTTGGAGAGTAGTACTTTGTCTGATATGTTGTTGCCAAACATTTTTTTTCCCAATGTGTGGGATTTCTTTGTATTCTTTTGAGGAAATCCTTTGATGCACTCATTCCTGATTTAAAAAAAAAAAGGCTCAGCAAAATAGGAATAAGAGGGAAAATTCTCAACATAATTAAGGACATATATAAAACCAACAGCCAGCAATCACTCCCAGTAGTGAGAAACTGAAAAAAACCAGACAAGTTTTCCCTTTATTACGACTCCTAGTCAGTGTTGTACTGAAAGTCCTAGCCAGAGCTATAAGGTAAGAAAAAATTAAAGGCTTCCAAATTGGCAGACAGAAGTAAAATTCTATTTGCAGACGATATGATTCTATATTTAGAAAATCCCAAAGACTCCGCAAGAAAATTATTGGTACTCATCAATAGATTCAGTCAAGTGTCAGGGTATAAGATCAGCATACAAAAATAAGTTGGATTCCTGTAGAACACTCTGAAAAGGTAATTAGGAAAACAATACCATTTACAATAGCCACCCAAAAGATGAAACACTTGGCAATAAATCTGACCAGAGAAACAAGAGACCTATACAAAGAAAAATATGAAAACACTACTACACAAAACCAAACAAGACTTAAAGAAACATAGGACTATATACTACTCGTGGATAGGAAGATAACATTGTGAAAATGTCAACACTACCCAAAGCATTCTAAATATAATGCTATCTCAATCCACATTCCAAACATCATTATTTAAAGAGATGGAAAAACTAATCTCTATATGGAAAGGAAAGAGACCCTGGGTAAACAAAGCATTATTTAAAAAGAAGAGCACAGTAGGAGGCCTCCAACTTCCTGATCTTAAAATCTAATACACAGCCACAGTAGCCTGGTACTGATACAAAGAGATACATAGGTGTGTGTATGTGTATATGTATATATGTATGCACATATAGTCACATATATAATCAAATAGAAGGCACAGTTATAGATGTTTGCTAGACATAACCAAACACCTTGAGGTGTAGGGGATCTTAATAGTTTCATATTGACTTGAGGGAATGATAGTCTCTGAAAAAAGTCATCGATGTTTTTCAAGATTGTGGGAGATCTGAGAGACGGCTCTGACTTGTCTATAGGAAGGGAAGTTGGTGTGGTGTTGGGGTCACCACGATACAGTATAGGAAAGAAAGTGTTGATGGCCTGTGAGCAGCTGATGAGCAAGGGGAGATGGGGGAAATTACAAAAGAATACAAGAAGGGAACTTTTTGAAAAAGGTTACAATAGTATTTTTGGCAAAACCAGTTTCTTTCAGACACTATTTTGCCAGTGTTCTTTATTGGTCTAATTTTGGTCATTGTTAGCTGTTATTATTAGGAAGTATCAGTATCTCAAAGGGATGCCCTAAATTGTTATTAATCATATGCAGTTGACTTTTTAAGGTATTTTGTTCATAGTAAAGTTTGGGTGAAATTTTTAAAATGATATTATGTTTTACTAATGTGAAACACAAATTAGTGTTTTGTAATACTTTGTCTTTAAAAATGTCTTCCTTATTCCCTGTTGCTTGGGTTTGTTTGTTTCTTAAATTTTTTATTGTGAAGGTTTACAAAGCACATATCATAGCTTTACATTCAACAAATCATACATTACCAACTCAATGAATGTAATCCCTCAATCCACTCGCAATTCCCATTTTTTATGAGATTATCATTTGTTATAAACCACACAGTTGAGTACCTTTGCATAGTCAATAAAGCACAAGTAAACATTTTTTCTTTTTAAGGTTTTCCTTGTTGAAAGAATCATTTCACTAAACCACTTTGTTGTTGTGTTGTGAAGTGCTATCACGTCGGTTCCAACCCATAGCAACCCTGTATAGGGTTTCCATGGAGCAGATGGTGAGCTTGAACTGCCAACCTTGCAGTTCAAACGGCTTTGCAGTCTGGTGCATTAATCCACAGCGCCACACCAGGACTATACTTAAAATCATTGAGTGGCTAGGGGATTTGTTCCGTTTTGCTAGTAATGGTTGTACTCATGATTTTTTAATGTTTAAATTTTGTGTGTTAGGTATGGTGAACCGTGAAGTACTGGAACAGGTGGAACGAGGATACAGGATGCCTTGCCCTCAGGGCTGCCCAGAATCCCTACATGAATTGATGAATCTTTGTTGGAAGAAGGACCCTGATGAAAGACCAACATTTGAATATATTCAGTCCTTCTTGGAAGATTACTTTACTGCTACGGAGCCACAGTACCAGCCAGGAGAAAATTTATAATTCACTTGTTTTATATGCACAAATCTGCCAAAATGAAAAGAACTTGTGTAGACTTCCTCACTTATGTATAGGAATCAAAAGAAGAAAGTCTTCTTTACTCTGCATGTTTTTTATGGTAAACTGGAATTCCAGACATGGTTGCACAAAACCACTTTTTTTTTTTTAAATCAAGTATTAAAATATGAAGTACCAATATTGAATTCTCCAACTTACTTCAGGGTCCAAAGAAAGTATAGTGAAGATACTGATGACAGTGTGAGTGATAGCGTGAACAATGAAGGGCAGCAAGACCACTGTTCCTTCCCCAATTCAGAACTGTTAAAGGAAATGGTCTTTGTAGACCGAGTAAAAAGTTACACTATAAGAAACCCCAAATCTAAGGAATTTCATGGGACCAAACAATTCCATTCCAGTTTTTAAAAATTTTCTTGCATTCATTATTCTCAAGGGTTTTTTTCTAAGTTTGAACAGTTAGTATGCAGTTTAAATATATGCCTCCTTTTGCATGGAAAAGGGCCAAGATTCACAGAAGCAAAAAGGAATATAAACAGCATCTAAAACTTGATTACATGTCAGACCTCAACAGTAGAATTTGAAAGTATAATGTACTATGTTAATACTCATATTCATGGAACTGGAAAGTAGAATAGGAACATTTTCACTTTGAACCTTTTTCTGAATAGTTCAATTTAGAATACAGAAGGTAACTAGGAAGTGAATTAATAATTTTACTAGGTTGCATTGATTGAGACAGATAAATGCCAATATATAATTGAAATTATACTATCCAATCCAAGGGGGAAACTTGTAACCGTTAAGTAGCTTAAACAGTACTTAAAAACAATTCGACTTGGTACTGTGAGCTATTGTTAATCTGTACCTCTGAGGATGGGTGCCACAAATAGAAAGGAACACTGGATCAGGGACTTGAATGCACTTTTGCTGTTATTGAATAGAGACTAACAGAGAATAAAATGTATTTAAAAGAAATAGAAGAGACTATGTGGGTTTTACAGATAGAGGGATAGAACGAAGTGTTTAATGTTGATGTCCTAGAGTGACAAAATGGCTTTGCTGGCACTCAGAGCTTCTCACTTGTGTATTCAAAGACTTTAAGAGTTACAAGAGATCACTTATAAAACTAATTTTTCCTAACATGGACATTGAGTGTTACATCCTCAAAATAGTGAAGTTTTCATACTTTACTACAGTTGCACAGCATTTATTCCGAGCATTGTGAACTTCCATTTTCAAATTCCTGTTTGAATCTACATTCACTTTTTAAATATGCTTCATGGTGACCATTTTTTCTCTTATAGAATATAGTTGATTTGGGGAGGAAAATTTATTCAAAACTGTTAACAATGGTGAAAAGGGTTAGTTTTTAGTTTTTGCCCATTTAAAGTGCAGAAGAAAACAGAAAGACTTTTACGACTAACTCAGAAATAATTCCAAAATAAGAATTTGAATAGTAGCATCAGGGCTTAAGTGGCCTATTGTTGATGTTAGGTTCCAATTCATAGCGACGCTGTATAGGGTTTCCAAGGAGCGACCGGTGGATTTGACCTGCCAGACCTTGCAGTTCAAACCAACCTTGTGATCATGTGCTTATCGGTTAGCAAAGGAAAAAATCTGATATACATAAAAGTCTGATACTTGTTTTAAAATAGTCTACAGTCATACCTTAAATAAAGCAATAATATCAGTTCCCCATATTTTAGGAATATCATTTTTTATCTGCTGTCACTTATCACTGGTTTAATCAAAAAAATGAAAATTATGTGCCATGGCATCTATGTTGAAACTCAGAATATTTTTAAATGTGATGAATATCTTGCAAGTTGGCAACAGTTTGGTACTAAAAATTGTGATTGTTTCTTATGTTTACATAACCTGCTTAGTATTGAATCCCTTTACCAAGAGGTCCTTCCTAAGGAGAGTGGTGTCAATATTTACACTTAACATCTACAACCTATGACATCAGATTTTTAAAGGGCTTTATGTAAACTGAAATTGTAATTTTGTAAGCATTTTAAAAAAGGCAACAAAATTATGTTTTATGTACTAATGCTGTTAAGAAAAATAAGCCATGAAAAGTTGATGGTATTCATTAGGTTTTTAATTAGTGGCATAGTTCCTTGTAATAACAATTGTGTGATAAGGGAATAAAACACTAATGTTTATTGAGTTTAAGTGGTTATGTCATTTTTAATTGCCAAGAAAAAAAATAAACAACTTTGTATGTTTGGAGATTTTTTTTAACAGTTTTTCATGTTCATGATCTTAATGTAGAACTTAACCCTTACCAAAAATTGAACTTAGTGAAAACAGCCTTCTAGCACAAACATTTTTTTAATTGAATAATGATAACCTAAAATTTAATGTTTTTATAAAGTATTATAATGTTTGTGGATAATTAAAATAAAAATTCTCATTGTACCTATTTATCTTTTTAGTTGCTATTCATACTTTCTATCAGTGTCTTAAAATTTGACATTAAGCCAGAATATATTCTAAATTCTTATTTTTCTATTGATATGTTCAGTTATCGTTCCTCAGCAGAGTTAAATCAATCTTTGTTAAATTCAGGACATTATTGAACTTACTCTCTGTGGTTAATTTTCTATTCCACATGAGTGACGTGTTCTAGTTTAGTGTTGTTTTTGTTTTTTTGTTAAACCAGCAATTACAGTTAATGTATTATATAGAGAAACCCAAGAAAGTTGGGTCAAACTATTTGTAGAGAATCTAAGTGAAGGATATAAGATGGATGACTACTTTTGACATTATTGGATTGGATCTTCAAACAATGTATGGGCCATAATTCTGTGTGTGTATGTATGTGTGTGCTTTGCACTTCTATTGTAAGTATAATGAAAATAAAACTCATACTAAATTACAAGTGACCAATTAAAATCCTTTTCTATTTTCAATTAACATAATAGTATTAATTACTTTTTAATGGTATATCATCTAGAAAAAATTGTTCCTGGACTTACTTTTCCTGATGATTTCATAAAAGTAACATGTTATCAGTTGACACTGCACTTAATAAAAATTAAGTATTTTTATCTATTATACTCTATATATTATATATTTGTATTTTATATATTATCTATCCTTAGACCATCCTTTAAGAGTGTTTTCCGCTTGCCTTTTAATTGTGATTTTTTTCACAAGTTGTACATTTTATGTTGTCAAATTGCTTTTCTGTTTTTTACATTTTAGTTCATTTGGAAGTTACTTGTGTATAAAATTATTGGAGGGATCTAGCATGATTTTTTTTTGCCCCAGATGGTAAAATTTCCCAGCCCAGCACCCTTTATTGGTCTTTTATTAATGCACTAATCTACACGTGTGTGTTTTGTCCACTTGTCATCAACATTGTTGTTAAGTCTGTCACGTCAGTTGTGACTCAGAGCAACCCTGCATAGAGTTTCCTAGGTGGCACATCTGCAAGAGCGGAAAGCCTCATCTTTCTCCCATAGAACGACTGGTGCGCTCGAGTTGCCCACCTTGTGGTTCGCAGTCCAGTGTTTATCATATGTTGCCACTGCGTTCCTCTCCATCAACATAACACTTTTAATTGCCAGTTAATTTTAGAGTCCTGGTGTGGTGCTTTTAGATAAGCACTAGACTTGCTTACCTCATGGTTGGCTATTGAAGCCCCCCAGCCACTTCTTGGAAGTATATATATGGTTGCTATGAGTCGGAACCAACTCGACAGCACTTAACAACAACAAATAATGTGTTTAATCACCAGTAGAGTAAGTTCCTTTTTTATGGTTGGTATTCTGGAAAGCTCTTGGAAGTTTAGTTTCTTTTTTTTTTTTTTTTTAATTACAAAAAAATTCAAGTGAAGTTTTGGTTGGGATTGCTTCATACTTATAAATTGCTTTGGTAAGAATTATCCTTCAAATTAAACTTCCATCCTATTTATCAAATCCTCATTTAGCTCTCTTAGTAAAATTCTCCAAGGCTATTCTCTACAGAGTTAGATATTCTTAATGACCACACAACTCTTTAAGGATGCCATTCCAGAGCAACTGGAAAGCAAGTTCTCTCTTTGTTACAAAAGAAACCAGTGTATGGAGAGTATATCCAAATTGCATTTATGAGGGTAAGTCAAAAAGTATTGCTACGATGGCGAGCTAAAACACCTGAGGACTCTAGACTCATGGAAAGAAAGGCTGTGTGCTGGCGGGCAGGGGGCTGGTTTGCAAAATGTTCCCTTGGTTGTTTAAATGATTGTATATTTCTAAGTGTTTTTGTGTACATTAAAAAAAAAAAAGGGAAGAGAGACAAATACTGTTAACTGATGGTGCATGGAGGGGATTGTAATCATTGCAATCAAAATACGATTCATTGAATACAAAACCGATGTTCTGCCATGGAAACTCACTCTCCACTGTCCAGTTATTAGGTCTTGGGTGTTTTACATTTAATGGAATATTGACCGTTGCTACTGTACTGAAAACTTTACTGTTTGCATAAACTGCCACTTTGCTATATTCCCCAATTTTTTGCTTCAGAACTTTTTATTTTGCTTACCAACATAAAGCCTCCTATAAAAAGTTGTTTCTAAAAAGACGTAGACATCATCTATCATCCTCTTTGGCCAGAGGGAGCAATCTTCCATCACCTTTGTTTCCTAATAAACTCAAAACTCGGTTGTTCTTGGCTACCCCTTTCTTTCCTAAAAATGACTGAAAGGGCATATATACATCAGTTTCCTAAGAAACAACTGCTTTTCGTTGCTCGCTTAAAAAATCTGTATAAACTTCAAAGTTGCCTTGTCAGCACATATGCTCATCAGTTAACTAGGTCTGAGCTTTTCAGTTCTCTAGGATTTAGATAAAGGATTAACTTAAAAGCCTATATTTTAGACTTTCTTTACCATTATCATTATTTCTAAGGTTCGCCATATAAGGTTCTGGTAGTACCTCCTGGGGAAAGGTAAGAGAAGCCTGTGTATCTGATATTAAAACTGCTGAATGTTTGCTTGTTTAAACGTCACATTAGATCCATCGTATTTCAGAATCATTCTGAATATTTGTAATTACAGAACTAAAGATTTTATTGTTATATACTGTCAGGTCAGTTCCAACTCAGCGACCCTGTATAGGATTTCCTAGGAGCAGCTAGTGGGGTTGAATCACCGACCTTGTGGTTAGCAGTCCAGCGCGTATCCTACAGCACCACACCAGTGCAGAGAAAAAAATTGCTCTGAGAGCTCATTGTGGAATTCCTTTTAAAGAGCTCTGTTCTGAAGCACTTTAATGAGCTTGTTTGAATGTATGCCCCCCCCCACCATGCCCAGAAGGACTACATGAGATTGTGAGACTGATAAACCACTTTGCCTTTTATAAAAACAGAATGAATAGAAATGGGGGGAGAGGAGAGCTCTGAATTAAGGTTATAGAAGTTTTCCAGAACTCTGGTAAAATTATAGAAGCTATTAAACAGATGTGTGACATCAAGTCAATTCCGACCCATAGTGATCCTGTGCACAAAAGAACAAAAACTGCCCAGCTGTGTGCCATCCTCACAGTTTCACTTGCACACTCAGTGTTGTGATCAGCCGTGGATAGGTGTTTGACTATAACCGTAGTGCAGATAATTTTTGACTCACCCTCGTATTTCCCACATCTATAGAATAAGGGTTCGATCTTAAATCTTACATCTTAAATGTTAATGTCAACCATGATCAATTGGCAGAACATAGTCTGCAATGGCTGCTCTACATCCTACTTTGGTTAGTAGCAATACTGGGAATCTTAAAAGCTCATGAGCAGCTATATAAGCTGCAATTATTGGTCTCCAAGTGCGGAAGAAAGAAAAGTGATGAAAATTGAAGATGCTTGGAATCAATTATTCCAGTGGATTTGGGAACACAGTGTCACACCAGGACTCTGGCCAAGCAGTGATGAACATCAGTCTCCATAACTCTAAGACCAGAAGAACTAGAGATGGTGCCCAACTCCCACTACCAATTTCTCTGAACAGGAGGGATCATATTAGAAGATTCCAGATAGAGGAGGAGACAATGTGCAACAAAACTCAAAATAATAAAAGTATGGGCTTACTGATCACAGACTTCAGTCAAGTAATGGTGGTTGTTAAGTATCATTGAGTTGATTCTAACTCAGCGACCCTGTATAGGATTTCCGAGGAGTAGCTGATGAGCTTGAACCACTGATCTTGCAGTTCAGCACATTAACCTGCAGTGTTACACCAGGACTCTGGCCAAGCAGAGTGAGGTACATAGTGGGAACAACAACACTAGTAAGGTATGCTCACTATGGAATGGTCAACCATTCAAGGTCAAAAGGGCAACATTTACCTAAGAACAAAGTTCAGAAGGGTTGGGAAGGAGGGTGGAATGGAAAAAAACACAGGGTGGAAATGGGATAACTTGTTACATGAGGGGATTGCAATCATTGAAATAAAACCAAGTATGATAGTAGGATTTGTTGAATGTAAAACATCTGCTCTGTAAACCTTCACTCAATTCACAATAAAAAGTAAAAAAAAAAAAAAAAGTCTTCATGTCAAGTTAACCAGAGGTAGCTGGCAGACTTAGAATCCAAATGAAAAAATTGTGTCTGGCTGGCCTAAATGGCAATATGGATGAGGGAAATAAAAAGCAAACATCTGCAGCTGGCCAAAAGGATAGAAAAACTGAATTAAAGTGGTGTTTCCCTTAAAGGTTATCAAATTCCTTTTACTCCATTTATAATTCCACTGGTTTGACTTGTCACCTAAAGCACTGAGGAAATATATTGTGGAACTAGATGGCAAATTGAATATATAATTTTCTCCACGAGTTGTTTCTGACTCTGTGCTGCAAAGTCAAGGTGGGCAGTTCAATCTCACTAGCTACTCCTCGGAAACCCTATACAGGGTCGCTGTGGATCAGAACAACAACAAAAAGCTGTTAGGTCATAGAAGAAATTAAAAATACTTTCACCTCCATGGCTCAGTTTTCAGCCAAACAATAGACACATCTTGAATAATCAACCATTTGAGATCAAAGGGCAGCATTTAACAAGGACAAAGTTCAGAAGGGTTAGGAAAGACAGAGGAATAGAAACAGAAAACACAGGGAGCAAATGGGATAAGTGATGATACACTGAAATTAATGAGATGAAACAATGTGTATGAATTGTTGAATGTAAAACTGATGATCTGCTCTCTAAACCTTCACCTAATTTGCAATAAAATATTTTAAAAACAAAAAAACCTTAGACTCAAATGAAAATGAAAGTACAGCATACCAAAACCTTTGTTGTTAAGCATCAACGAGTCGGTTCCGACCCATAGCGGCCCTCTACAGGGTTTCCGAGGCTGTAAATCTTTATGGGAGCAGAAAGCCTCATCTTTCTCCCGTGGAGCAGCTGGTAGTTTCGAACTGCTGACCTTGCGGTTCACAGCCTGATTCATAACCAAAACCTTTGGGCCACAGTAAAAGAAATCCATAGCAATAAATGCCTACATTAAAAATGTATACATCGTGTTATGGACTGAATTGTGTCTCCCAAAAATATTTGTACTAATTTCTAATCTGTATGTGAGTCATTGCAATCCCATTTGGGAGTGGGCTGTCTTAATTATGTTAATAAGGCAGAATTAGTGTAGGATGTGCTTTAAACCAATCTCTTGTTGTTGTTGTTAAGTGCTATTATTGAGTCGGTTCTGACCCATAGAGACCCTGTATAGGATTTCCAAGGAGTGGCTGGTAAGCTTGAACTGCCAACCTTGCAGTTCAAATGGCTTTGCAGTCTGGTGCATTAACCCACAGCGCCACACCACTGTTACACAATAAAAAAAAGAGATAAAACAAGCCAATGAACAAGCAGAGATGTGGAATCATAGATAACCAAACCACATAGAAATCTTCAAGGAACCAGGATACAGAAGATGAAAAGGAGCATTCCCCCAAAACAAAGTCTTCCCCTAGAACTGACACCTTGCTTGCTGAAAGTAAAGAGGACTTAAAATATTTACTGATGAAGATCAAAGAGCACAGCCTTACGTATGGATTACAACTCAATGTAAAGAAAACAAAAATCCTCACCACTGGACCAATAAACAGCATTCTTATCAATGGAGAAGAGATTGAAGTTGTCAAGGACTTCATTCTTCTTGGATCAACTATCAACACTCGCAGAAGCAGCAGTCAAGAGATCAGACGATGTATTGCATTGGGCAAATCTGCTGCACAGGAACTTTTTAAAGTATTGAAGAGCAGAGATGTCAGTTTGAGGACTAAGGTGCGCCTGACCCAAGCCATGGTATTTTCAATAACCTCTTATGGATGCGAAAGCTGGACAGTGAATAAGGAAGATCGTAGAAGAATTGATGCCTTTGAGTTGTGGTGTTGGAGGAGAATACTGAAGGTGCCATGGACTGCCAAAAGAACCAATAGATCCGTTTTGGAAGAAGTGCAGCCAGAGTGCTTGTTGGAGGCCAAGATGGATCAGCCAGGTGACATCATTGATGGCCTCAAGTGTGGCGGCGGTAGTGAGGTTGGCCCAGGATCGGACATTGTTTCGTTCTGCTGTGCATGGGGTTGCTATGAGTCGGTTCCGACTCGATGGCACCTGACAACAACAACAACAACAAGCGACCAAAATTGTGAGAAAATACATTTCTGTTTGTTAAACCCATCATTTCTGTTACAACAGTGCTAAATAACTAAGACAGATCCAAAATCAACAGCATGATAACTTGAACAATTAGAAAAGAGCAAAAGATGTTCCAAACTACCAGAAGAATGGAAACAGTAAATATCAGAGCTGAAACAAATGGAATATAAAACAGGAAGAAAAAAAAAATAGAATCAATGAGATCATAAATTGGTTCTTGGAAAGGATCAGTAAATAGTAAAACCATTGGCTAAGTGACAAAAACCAAAAAGACAAGATACAAAAATAACTGAAATCAGAAATGAAATAGAATTACCAACAGATTCAGCAGCAGATAAGGAGGTTCATAATAAAATACTATGAAAAACTGTACTCCAACAAAATTGAAAACCTTCATGAAATGGACTACTACATATCCATAAAGAATGATGCATCACCAAAATATCTAAGACCATGGATGAATCTAGAGGACATTATGCTTAGCAAAATAAATCAATCACAAAAAGACAAATATTGCACAATCTCACTTTTATAAAGAGACACGAACAGCTATTTATGCATCATTGGTAGTTACTAAGGGTGGAGAGTAGGGGAGAGAGAAATTGATTCTATGGATAGTAGTAAGTTTTCACTTAGGATGATGGAAATGGTAGCATCAAATATGGGAGAAGTGTGCACAGCTGAATCATGATAACCGATGTCACTAGGTTATACACACACACACACACACAAAGATGTTTAGGTAAATTCTACATGATATATAATTTGTGACCACTACAATGGAGTCCTGGTGAGGTTTTGTGGGTTAATGTGCTATACTGCAAAGTTGGTTTGAGCAGTTCAAGCTCACCAGTTGGTCTTTGGAAACCCTATACAAGGTCACTATGGGTCAGAACCAAATCCATGGCACTCAGCAAAAACAATAATTAAAATGTGTGTTTGTTCAAATATATATGTGTGTATATAATGAAACCAATAAGGGTCATAGAAATTGATGGTTCTTAGACATAATCACCTCATGGGTGATTGGTTTTGTCTTGGTTTCTGTTGGTTTAAACATTTAGGTTTATAATCTCATGGGACAACTCAATCAATTGGTATAATATTGTTCGTAAAGTTTATTTTCTATATCCTAGTCTGGTGAGCTACCATTCTTATGTCACTTTGTCATATTGTGTGGTGTGTTGCGTCATCACTGTAATCTCTATTTTGAGGAGGCATCTCTTTCCCCAATCACATTTTCAATGCCTTCTAACCTGAGCAGCTCATCTTCCAGCACTGTATCTGACAATATTCTGGTGCTATTGATAATTTTTTCATTTTCTGGCACTCCATGCGACAATGTGCCTCTTCTCTTCATAAGGTTTTCAGTGACTAAACATTCCGAAGTGGTCCGCCTCTCCTTCCTCATCTGCAAATTCCATTGAAACCTGTCCACCATGAGTTACCAGGCTGGTATTCAAAATGCCAGCGGCATAGCTTCCAGTATGACAGCAACACACAAGGCACCACGGTGGTTCGACAACGTGACAGATGAGTGGTGGCACCAAGTCATAGTCATAACAGTGTTTTATTTGGCCTACACCATTTTTTAGTGGGAAGAAATTAAGTTTTAAGCTAATGTGTAGAAGTCTAGCAAAATGAGAAGATAGCAACCTAGCTTCTACAAGTGCACAATCAGCTGGAGCTGAGTAACTGGCTACCCCTTTATAAAGGAGAAAGGGCCCTCAGTCTCTGTATGCCAGTCACCTCACCGGGGGTACTGCCGCAGTCACGGGGGTTACTGCCTCACTCCCAGCCTTTGTTTTATATTCTTCCGTCAGATTCTATAAAGCCATTTGAGTTGATTTCAGTTTAAGTCAAAGAAATTAATCTAAGGGGATTATACAGATCATTGAGCAACAAAGGAAAGGTAGGTGTCCCTAAACAAAATCCTTGCCATGCCCACAGGCATATATAGTAATATAGTAGCTATAGCATTATCTTCAGAGTCTGGTGTTACAGTTAATGGTTCCACTGCTTGAAGGTTCATTCGAGTTTCCCCAGAAGTGCCCAAGAAGGATGTATGTACAAACTTAAAAAACAAACAAACATTCTCCTGAAGAAGGAATTGAAAGATGGGATGTAGTACAGCAAAGGCTCAGCGAATTTTATAAAATGGTATGGGAACATGTATGTACAAGCTTTTTTTTTTTTTTTTTAAAGAATGTGTACATATCTTGCATCGTCTTATGAGGAATCCTATGTTGTTAAGTGCCGTTGAATCGGTTCCATCTCATAACGACCTTATGTAGGGTTTCTGAGAAACCACACCAGGACTTTGAGGAATCCTTTGTTGGTGTTGTTGTTAAGTGCCGTCAAATCGGTTCCAACCCATAGCGACCGTGTATAGGGTTTCTGAGAAGCGGCTGGTGGGTTTGAACTGCTGACCTTGAGGTTCAAACTGACCTTGTAGTCCAGTACATCATCCTGCAGTGCCACACCAGGACTCCAAAACATAAAAATCCCTCTAATCTGGAGCGCAAGGCCCAGTTTTGCAGCTAGGACACTTTGCAATTTAACTAGCTGTGTGGTCTTGATCAAGTCACTAATAAAATGAAAATGACCTACCTACCATGCAGGTTTACAGCCCTAGCATGGTGTGGTAGTATAAGCACTGATCGGGGATTCAAACTCACCAGCCACTCCTCGGAAAGCCCACTCAGAGTTGCTAGGAGTACGAGTTGCTAGGAGTACGAACTGACTGGAGGACACTTAACAACCACCAGGCAAGTTTGGGAGGGTAAGAGATAATGTACTGAAGCACCTGTGTCAGTAGTTTAAGTGCCATGGAGTTGGTTCTGACCTGCATAGGGTTTCTGAGGAGCAGCTGGTGAGTTTGAACTGCCGACCTAGTGGTTCCATATCCAGTGCTGATCCTACAGCTCCTTACCAGGAGTCTGTGTCAGTAGGGGTTTAATAAATGGTGACTGTATGTAAGTGCCACTTTCGGTTCCCACTCACAGAGACCTTGTATAAGGTTTCGAGACTGTAAATCTTTGCGGGAGTAGAAAGCTTCATTGTCTCTCAAGGAGCGTCTGATGGGCTCGAACTGCTGACCTTATGGTTGTCAGACCAGTGCAAGGAGCCACCGTGCACTCCTTAATCAATGGTTGTTGTTGTTGCTGCTAAGGGCCATCGAGTTGGTTCCAACTCATAGCGACCCTGTATTGGGTTTCCAAGGAGCGGCTGGTGGTTTCGAACCGCAGACCTTATGGTTAGCAGTCCAGGGTTTATCATAATTTTCAGGTGGCAAATTTAGGCTGAGGACGATTAAAGGGAGCTAGGATTTCCTAGCCCACCAAGGTGCGAAGCTGTTGAACTCCTGTGAGTCAGGAGCTGAGCCACTGCCCAAAATCCGCCTCTAGAGTAACTGTATTCCGATAGAACGGCTCTCTCTTCAGCGTCCAGAGTCTCCAACTCAGGCGGCCGCTGGCCTCTGCGGAGCCTAAGGGTGCGCTCCGAGGTAGTGCTGGCCAGTCTCCGCCGGAAGCGCCGCGAGGAGCAGGCACGTCCCCGGAATCCCAACGGGGCCTACAACTTCCAGGCGCGGCCGCGCCTCCCAGCCCCGCGGCCAATTAGCGCCGCCGTCGGGACGGCGGCCTCCACTGCCCTCTAGCGCGCACTAGCTGCCATGGGAAGAACCCCGGAGACGGAGACCATGGTGCGCGGCAGGATCTCCAGGCTCTCGGTCCGCGACGTGCGCTTCCCCACGTCGCTTGGGGGCCACGGTTCAGACGCAATGGTAAGCGTGGCGGACGGCGGGGCTGCCCTGCACGCTGCCGGCGTCTTGGGCTGGCTGAGGCGGGAGGCACATGTGTCCCGAGGGCTACCCAACTTTGGAAAGGGGGGTGGCGGACCAGGACATTTTTCTCCGACATTTGGGGAATTATGATATCCAGAAGCTCTCCACCTTCGTAGCGCTGTTTCTTTTTTATTTGTTAAGGTTTAGAATTTCCTAGCCCACTTGTAACAACTCTGTCTGAAGTCCTGGTGTGGCGCTGTAGGATAAGCACCGGACTGCTAACCACAAGTTTTGAAGTTCAAACCCACCAGCAGCTCCTTAGGAGCCTTAGGTCGCTATGAGTCGGAAACCACTTGAAGACACAACAAGATTTAGAATTTCTTATTTTTACATTTATAATTCCCTTGTAGAAATGGTAGGATGTATACTATATAGCAATAGCTAGATGGCTTTGTTCAGCCAAGACCCCCGCCCCCAATGAAACCTGAGAGCATAGAGCTGGCTTTTTCTGTACTGAAAACTGGATGAGGTTCCCGGTGATGCAGACTATGAAGTCTGGAGTGAGAGTTTTGGGGTTATCTTGTTATCTTACCTCTGCACAACTTGCTATGTGACTTGGAGAAAACGAACCTTTCCGTGACCCTCAGAAAACTAGTCACAATTGAGCAGAGAAACTAGACACTCTGGGTCATATGAAAGATGTCTGATTGCAGAGACGGCCTAAGGCTTGGGCTGGTGAAATTTCCTGTAAATTTAGTTATAAAAGGATTTGTCGTGTAGAGAGGCACATACCAGCCCGAGGAGAAATAAGGATATGGAATTTTACTCCTTCCTAACTGTTCTGCTAGCGTAGTGGTTACGAATCGGGCTGCTAACCTCAGGGTCAGCAGTTCGAAACTACCAGCTGTTCTGCAGGAGAAAGATGAGGCTTGCTACTCCCATAAAGATTTATAGCCTCGGAAACCCTGTACAGGGTCTCTATGAGTCAGAACCGATTCCACGGCACACAGCAACAACAACTGCTAGAAGAGAAGGCTTTTTGCTTACTGAGAACCTTAGAGGAAACCCCAGAGTATCTAGTTCAATGATTCCCAATTATATGAGTCCTCCTACACAGGTCTTCACTAAAGGGGTCTGTCTTCCTACTTGGTCCTTCCTCACTGCCCTACTTCCTGCTGGTCTTGAATCTCTACTGACCCCATGGCTGCACTACAAAAAGTTACATCAGTTTGTGGTGAATGTATGAAAACATTCCAGCAAGTGAGAAACATTAATGTAAGGATAATGGTTAACCTCAGCAGAGGGAGGCTAGTAGGGTCAGGGAGAGGGGTAGCCAGGACTCTTAATTCAAACTGTAACGTATTATTTGAGTGGAGAACACATTCATTAGTGTTCATTACATTATCTTTGCTTTTTGTGTGTCTTGAATATTTCATAAACATAGCCTCTCAGGAGTCTTTGTGTAAACTTTGAAAACATGTGCTGCTAACCAAAAGGGTGGAGACTGAAGTCTACACAGAGGTGCCCTGGAACGAAAGTCTGGTAATCTACTTCCAAAAAAATCAGTCCTTTTTTATTTTTTAAGTTTTTATTGTGAATTGAGTGATTGTTTACATGGGAAAACATCGATTTACACTCATCCTATCATATTTTGTTTCATTGCAATGAAAATCAATCCATTTTGAAAACCTGGTGAGGCTTCTCTGAAACACAGGTGGGCATCATGAGTCAGAATCGACAACTGGTTAACTGGTTATTAACTTAACAATTCCTCCATGAATTCATGTTAAAAAGAATAAGCTTCTCTAAAGTTATTAAATGCAAAAGAACATTCTGTATTCTGAGATTAATTTCTTCCCATTTAAAAAAGTCTTTAAATGGCTTTTTTTTAATATATATATATGATATTATAGTATATGACTTAACACCCACTTGTTAATCTTGTGTGGCCTCCAAATGTTTTAAAATTTCCTGACTTGTAAAATCCTGATACTCAAACCATTGCAACTGCCGTTGCTTCTCTGAGGCTAAGCAGTCATGGCTAAACCACACAATCTCTCCAAGCCTATGCTTTCTCATCTGTAAAATGGGCATAGTAATATAAGGGGGCTTCAACAAGTTTGTGGGAAAGTGTAATTAAAAGGTCATGGAATTTTCCCATGAACTTATTGCTCCTGTGTAGTATCTGCTTCATACGTATAAAGGAGAGGCCTGTAACGGAACGAAGCCCTTTCCAGCTGTGATGACCTCCCCATAGGATCATGCCTCTCGAAAAGGATCTTCCTTATCCTTCTCCAGAAAGGGAGAAGAGGAAAGAACAAGACGAAGCACCGGTGCAGAGCCCTGATTCCTGCTTCACGGATGTGAAATGCCCAGGAGACCATGGATAAACAGTAGTACTTTTGTGTGTTGGCTGCTCCACTGTTGTCTGTCAGCCTACAAGAGGAAAAGCAAGCTTGAAGCCACACTAAGAGCACCTGGAATCAAGATGAGTGGGAAACCATCCCAATAAACACATTTTGGATTAAAAAACAAAACAAAAATCTTAACTTAGTACAGAGAAGATCCTCAATATGTTGGCATAGGACGAAACTGAAATAGCAGGGATTTTGATGTGGACTTTCCTATACTTTGAATTTGTGATGTGTTAAGGTAAAAAAATTTAAGAAATGGAATTCAGGCCAGGAACTATGACCTCTGCATAAGGAAAGTTTGTCTGACAGCTGTGTTGCAAGCTCATAATTAAGAGCTTAAGTATTGATCTGATAGGGATATGTGCCCTGGGCCTTCTTAACACATGTCAGATGCCTTAAGAGAATGTGCTATTTTGCACTTCTAGTGATATTGCTATAACGCCTGGACGGTGTGCTGGACTCGGCAATTCTGCTATGTCCAGTGCTTAGCAGAGTGAATTTTCCTGATTAGAAGCAGGATGTTTTCATTAATAAGCCTAAATTCTGTCGAAAAGCTTACCTTTAAGATTTGCTAGAAATGTGAATCAGCTGCTAACCCAAAGATTGGAAGTTCAAGTCCCGTCAGAGGTGGGGTTTATATGAGCATACTGTTTGCTTACTTACTCAGGTACTTACCAGGGTCCCAGAGAGCCCTGGACTAAAAGCTTAAAGCCCTCTTCAACTGACCCCTTGTCATTTGCCAATACTTTACCTCTTCTTTCCTCATTGACTGAGTTCTTTAGAGAGGCTGATTCAGACTACTTTGTCCTCCAAGTCACAGTCCTGCACCCTCAGCAGTTGAAGGTATTGCTACTGCATCACTGAAAAGACTGAACACCAATTTACCCCCAAAGATTGAAGGCTAGTCAGTCTCACCTATCCCTTTATTCTTCACATCATATCCTTCTTCTCCAAAATGAATCTCTTCTCCTGTGTTTCCATTTCTACCTTTCTTGATTCCTGAGGTTGTCATTCGTGTCTCCTCCACCAGTGAAGCATGTTCCGTCTTGGGTCTCTTCTCCATCCCCCAGAAACAGGGCATCTCACCTTGAACGAATCTTTACTTGAATCTGGCACCGATCTCTCATTCTGCTTCTGATTCTTCCTCGTCCAAGCTTACATTCTTTGTATTACTTTTTTTCCTCATTCTGAAATGGACTTCTATTTCCTTTTTCTGGAATTGCCACTGTTTCTACACCCAGTATCCTTTAGCCTCAACTACATTTCATGCTGTTTCCTGCTACCTCTTCTGCTGGCCTCCTCCCTCTCTGACTATTTGTCTCCTTCCTATGATGAATCCTGTTCTTCCCTCTCCAAGGCTCAGGCCTCAACACCTTCCATTCGCACTGCATATGCCCCTGAAGATCTTTCCACATTCACAGCTTCAGTGCCACCTTTCTACCAAAGGCTCCCAAATCTCATTTCTGGACATTCCCTCTCCAAGATCAACTGTCACCTGGACACTTCCGTTTTGACTTTTTTAACCATTTTCACCACCACTAGTTGCCATTGTGTCCACTCTGACCCCATGTGTGTCAGAGTAGAACTCTGCTTCATAAGAGTTTTCAATGGCTTATTTTTCAGAAGTAGATTATCAGACCTATCTTCCAAGGCACCTCTGGAGGGACTTGAACTTCCAATCTTTGGGTTAGCATCTGAACATATTAATAATCCAAGGGACTCCCAGGCTAAACACAGTCTATCTAAAGGGAACTCATCATCTTCCATTCTCAACCTTGCTCTCCCTCCTGAGCTTTCTGAGGTCATTCTTCCATTCACATGCACTCAGAAGCTTAAAGCCACCTTGGATCATCCTTTCCTCATGACTCTCATCTTCAGTGAAAGGTTTCCCTTTTCCATTGCTGATAATCCATTTAACCCAGGAACTGACAATGGTTTTTTAATTCATGGAGTCTCCCTAGAAACCTTATTTCCCAAGGAAATAAATAAAGGTTTGGTTCCCTGGAACCAAACCAGGATGGTCACCAACCCATGAGTCCATTCTAGTCTTTTTTCTTTTTTGGGGGTCCTGTTTACTGCCTTCACTGCCACCATTACCTTCACGTAGGTATGCAACTGGAATTACATATTCTACTTAGAATATCCACGTAGGGGTAGTCTTCCCTCCCAGATCCTTTAATCACTGTCCCCAGTGAAAAGCTCCCATCCTTAACTGACCAATGCAAATGCTATTTTCATCATAAAGTCTTCTGCAACTTCCAGTGTGTCTAATTAGTTGATAGTACTCACCGCCTGTCTGTCATAGTTTGTATCTCTCCCATAGGCTTCCCATGTTCGGCCTTTTACAAGTAAGTCCAAAATTATGACTACTAGGGTTCCAGTTCATAATTGTAAAGGTTTATTCCAAACAAAACATGCTTAAATAGGGTTCTGTGATCAGCAGATGGCTACAGAGAAGTTCCCTCAATTTATCTTAGTCCCATTATTGTTGTTCTTAGGTGATTGAGTTGGTTCCAACTCATTGTGATCTTATGCACAACAGAATGCAACACTGCCTGGTCCTGAGCCATCCTTAACAACCGTTGTTAACTTGATCCTATTGCTGCTGCCACTGTGCCAGTCCATCTCATTGGCGGTCTTCTTTTTTGCTGATCTTCCACTTTACCAAGCATGATGTCCCTCCTGATAATGTGCCCAAAGTATGAGAGACAGTCTCACCATCCTGGATTCTAAGGAGCACCCTGGCCATACATACTTCTTCAGCGCAGATCAGTGTGTTCTTCGGGCAGTCCATGGTACTTTGAATATTCTTCTCCAACACCATAACTCAAAAAGCATCAATTCTTCTGTGGGCTTCCTTATCCATTGTCCAACTTTCACATGCTTATGAAGTTATTGAAAATATCATGGCTTGGTGCATCTTAGTCTACAAACTGACATTTGCTCCTCAACACTGAAAAAGAAGTCTTGTATAATAGATTTGCCAAATGCAATATGTTGTTTCATTTTTTGACTGCTGCTTCCATAAGTGTTAATAGTGGATCCAAGCAAAATGAAGTCTTTCACAATTTCAATTTTTCTCCATTTATCATGATGGTATTTACTGGTCCAGTGGTGAGAATTTTTGTTTTCTTTACATTGAGGTGCAACCCGTACCAAGGGCTGTGGTCTTTGATCTTCATCAGTAAGTATTTTAAGTCTTCACTTTCAGCAAGCAAGGTTGTATCATCTGCATAGTGCATGTTTTTAAATTAGTCTTCCCCAATCCTGATGCCATGTTCTTCATATAAACCAGTTTCTGGATTTGTTTGCTTAGCATAAAGATTAACTAACAGTGGTTAAAGAATACAACCCTGATTTTTAACCATTCAGTATCTCCTTGTTCTGTTTGAATAACTGCCTCTTGATCTATGTACAGGTTCCTCATGAGCACAATTAAGTGTTCTGGAATACTCATTCTCCACAATGTTGTCATAGCTTGTCATTATTCACACAATCGAAAGCTTTTGCGTAGTTAGTAAAGCATGGGCAAATATCTGGTACTTTCTGCTTTCAACCAAGATCCATCTGATGTCAGCAATGTTATCTCTCATTCCACATCCTTCTCTGAATCCACCTTGAACCTCTGGCAGTTCCCTGTCAATATACTGTTCAGTTTTAAAATTATTTTTAGCAAAATTTTACCTGCATATAGTATTAATGATACTATCTGATGATATCCACATTCTGTTGGGTCACCTGCATTTGGAATGGGCACAAATATGGGTCTCTTTCAATCAGCCATGTAGCTGTCTTCCAAATTTCTTGGCATACATGAGTAAGTCTCCAGTGTTATACCAGTTCTGTTGAAAAACTTCAATTTGTATTTCATCAATTTCTGAGGCCTTGTTCTTTACTAATGCCTTTAGTGCTCCTTGGATTTCTTCCTTTGGTACCATTGTCACTTCATCATATGCTACCTCTTAAAATGGTTGAACTCAACTGTTTCTTGTTTGGTACAATGACTCTATGTATTCCTTCCATCTTGTTATGATGCTTTCTGCATCATTCAATCTTTTGCCCATAGAGAACTTCAATATTTCAAGTTGAGGCTTGGATTTTTTCATCAGTTCTTTTAGCTTGAGAAATGCTCAGTGGGTTCTTCTCCTCTAGTTTTCTAACTCCCAAGTATTTGCATATTTCATTATAATACTGGACTTCGACTTCTCCAGCTGACCTTTGAAATTTTATTCATCTCTTTTACATTTGCATTAGCATTTCTATTCTGGAGAGCAAATTTCAGAGTGTCTTCTGACATCCATCTTGGTCTTTTCCTTCTTTCTTGTCTTCTTAATAACATTTTGCTTATTTCCTGTATGATGTTCTTGATGTCACCCCACAAGTCTTCTGATCTTCCGTCATAAGTGTCTAATTCATCAAATTTGATTTTGAGATGCTCTCTAAATGTTCAAGGTCATATTTTGGCTCTTGTGGACTTGTTTTCATTTTCTTCGGCTTTACCCTGAACTTACCTGTAAGCAATTACTGGGCTATTTTACCTACACACCTGGCCTTGTTTTGGTTGATGATATGGAGCTTTTCCACTATCTCTTTCCACAGATGTAGTTAATTTGACATTTGTGTATTCCAACCGGTGAGGTCCATGTGTATAGTCAGTCATCTTTTATGTTGTTTAGAAAAGGTATTTGCTATAAAGACCTGGTGTGGCATTTTGGGATAAAGCACTGGACCCCAAGGCCTGTTTGAACTACAAAGTCAGAGGTTCAAGCTTACCAGCCACTCCTTGGAAACCCTATACAGGGTCACTGAGTCAAAAACAACTTGATAGGCGCTTAACAACAACATTAAGAGGTCTTTGGCCTTGCAAAATTCTATCACAGCTCCCTAGCTCCTTAACAACATTGTTGTTGTTAAGTGCCATCCAGTCAGTTCCATCTCATAGAGAACTTGTGTAGGGTTTCTGAGGAGCAGCTGGTGAGTTTGAACCACCGACTTTGCAGTGCAAACTGACCACAGCGCAACACCAGTACTCCTTGACCAAATATAGCAGG
>NW_006408621.1:7692308-7699666 GCF_000296735.1 Chrysochloris asiatica
TGAATAATCAGATGAGGGACAGTTTGCTATGTCTGCTAGGTGGGTATAGTTTGATCCTCAGAGCCTATGGTTTGGACGGTCTGCAACGTTTGGGCCCACAGGACCTCGGACTCCTGACCGAGTCTGTACGGTCTGCACCAGATTCCCCTTTATTTATTACTTGTTTACAGGACGCTGCCTGTCTTAGACGGTCAGTGCGAATTCCCCCGTCTTACCTGTCATCGAAACTCACTGCAGCATGTCAATGGCTCTGTCTTAGGTTGCTGAGGTTCCACGTGATGCAGGCTACTTTTTAAGTTGATACTTTTGTATGGCCCATGAATGATGTTATAAATTTTGGCAGAAAAAGTTCCCCACCCCTGACCTAGAAGAATGAAGAAACTAACTGAAGTCTAGAAACTGGTGGAAGAAGATCATAGAATTACCACTGATGTACTAGTTACTGAAGTTGGGATCTCACGTGGTTTGGCATTTCCAATTTTAAAGGAATTAGATTGCTGGGTGACAAAAATGCTGTGTAAAGATTGCTGGCTCAAAATCCTGATCTCTCCATCAGTCTTTTTAAAGCAAAATTGAAGATTTTTTGGAACAGATAATAACCAAGGAGGAGTTTGGGATTTACCAATGTGATTCAATCAAAATAGTGGCTTAGAATGTGATGGTGACTTTTTTGTGTCATTTTGTGTGTGTGTGTGTTTGTTCCAACGGGGTAATCTTGATAGATTGTCTCGAAGGACACAGGACCATCACAGAGGCTTTTTGTGAAGTTTTAAGAAAATTGAAGACTTCATAGATGAGAAAAAGGCCAGGAAAGTTGCTCAGAGGAATTTTTTCATCCAATGTACTTGCTCATTTTTATTTTTATTTTTTTAAGTTTTTATTCTGAATTATGTGATAGTTTACATGGGAGAACATTAGCTTTACATTCATCCTATCTTATTTCATTTCATTGCAATGATTACAGTCCCCTGAATGCATCATCAAACACCCAAAGGGTACACCCCACAAGCCTGCCCCAGCCCCGGCCATCAACACACAGACCCTCCCTGAGTCTACAGTCCCCAGCAGCTCCATCTCTCCACATCATTGTCTCTGCCTCCATCTCTGGCATCACTGCATCTCTGGATAGGGTTCTGTATTCTGCTTTTCTCCCTTGATGGTCCACGGGACCTTGCTCCTGGACTGCAAAATCAAGCACTCCCGTCTTATGTTACAAAACGTCTACATTTACATTTCCAACACTCAAAGTCAGTCCTGATAGCAATTATTCACTATTGAACCACAAGAGTCTTATCCCCTTTCATCATTGGAAACCACTCTGGAGATTCTATACTTTCCCTGCACTCTCTGGAACTAGGTTTCCTCTTGAAAGCTTGTAAGCCAGTCACTTCTTGCCTTTGTAGTCCCCCTACTTGGGTAGCCAATGTCTAAGTTACCCATCCTTGTCGACCCTGTGTACTGAGAGGGTGGGAATGATTCTCACTGTAAAGATTTGTTCCCTCCTTTGCATGCTCATTTTTTGAGAGTAGCCAGAACCATCTGATTTTGTTGGGACATATTTTCCCATTTACCCAACAGCCCTGATCTTGCCCCTTCAGACTTCTTTTCAGTTGCTCATTTGCATGTGAAAGATGGACACGGAATAAGGAAGATGAGAGAAGAACTTTGGCAATCCAAGGATGGTGTTGGGGAAGAATATTGAAAGTATTGTGGACTGCCAAAAGAACAAACAAATCTGAAGTATGACAGAATACTCTTTAGGAGCAAGGATGGCAAGACTTACTTACTTATTTTGGACATGTTATCAGGAGGAACCAGTCCCTGGAGAAGGACATTTATGCTTGGTAGAGGGTCAGCGGGAAAGAAGATGACCCTCTCTCAGTGAAACATGAGCTCAAACATAGTAACTATTGTGAAGCTAATGCAAGACCAGGCTGTGCTTCTTTCGTTTGTAGGGTTTCTATGAGTCAAAACTGACTTGGTGCGAGTCCTGGTGTAGTGCTGTAAGATAAAGCACTGAACTGAACTGCAAAGTTGGTTTGAGTCGCAAGGTTGGTGGTTCAGATCCACCAGCTGCTCCTCAGAAATTCTATACAGGGTTGCTATGAGTTGGAACCGACTTGATGGCACTTAACAGCAAAAACAGCAACAGCAGTGATTTTGCATCAATATTTTTTTAACTTACTCTCATGTTAGTAGTTTTTATAACTATGTCTTCTACACTAATTTCTTCTGTACTTGCCTCAGAAACCTGCACCATCTTGGACACACCACTGGTGCTTGCTTTACGTTGAATTCCCTCCACTGAGGTTTGACACCAGATTCAAGCATTCCCGTCCAGTCTGATACATCTAGCTCCCTGTATGTTGTTGTCAAGTGCTGTTTGTTAGGTTGGGCTGGAGTCACAGAGTGTGAAAGAATTCACCAGTTATGGAGGTTCAAATAGAGAATGTTTATTCACTTTCCATGGGAAGAAAGGATCCTAACACTAGAAAGCAGTGCCATCCTGAGGATCTGGTATTTGGGGTTTTATTGTTTTTTTTAGGAGGGAAGGCAAAGGAGGTGTTGCAGATAGGTGGAAGGGGAGCTAGATTTACAACATAAGGAGCTCTGGTAGTGTAGTGGTTATGAATCGGGCTGCTAACCTCAGGTCAGCAGTTCGAAACTACCAGCCATTCCACAGGAGAAATATGAGGATTTCTGCTCCTGTAAAGATTTTACAGCCTCAGAAACCCTCTGCAGGGTCACTATAGGTCGGAACCACTCCACGGTACTTAACAACAACACGTGATAACTTCGTCTGGGCTGCTATGATAGGGTAGTGGGAGGTGATTAAAGATATTGTCCATTGCTTGGCCACTGGGAGGTCTCACTCATCAGTGGGGCCTTCTGTTCTCCATTCCTGAAAAATAAGCTCAGTGACACCCTAGAGAGTTACTTATCATTGGGGCTAGCTGTTCTGCATTCCTGCAAAACAAGCTCAATAAAACAGGCTGGGGTCTTAGAAGAGTTTAAACACTGCGGCTGAGTCCTTTCACCTTTGATTCAGTTCTGACTCATAGCAACCTTACATAGGGTTTCCAAGGAGACTGGTGGGTTTAAACCACCAACCTTGTGGTTAGCAGCTTGTCCTACAGTGCCACACCAGGACTCCACCTCTCCGAACAGAAGGATTTAAATTCTGCTTCCAAAACTTTTACAAGTCTTTTTGTCTTGAACAAGTTGTTAAAATTTAAAACTCATTTTCCTCCAATTAGTTCAGTTAGATTGCATGAACATCAGTCTTCACAATGCTGACACCAGAAGAACTAGATGGTGCCCGACTACCACTGCCAACTGCTCTGGACGAGGTCACATTAGAAGGTCCTGATTAGAGTGGAGGAAAACATGGAACAAAACTGAAAATCCTCAGGAAGACCAGGTTTACTCTCGTAGAGACTGATGGAAGTTGAGATTATGGCCTTTGGTTATCCTTCAGAGTAGGAACTGGACATAATTCTGTGATTCAATCTTCAGCCAAGCAATAGATAGGAATATAGGGGGACAACAATACTAGTGAGGTATGCACCCCATATAATGGTCAACAATTTGAGATCAAACTTGTCCATTTACCAAAGGACAGAATTCAGAACAGTGAGGAAAGGAGGAGGGATGGAAACAAGAAACACAGGGAGGAAGTGGGTTGCACTGAGGGGACTGCAGTCGAGATGAACTGAAATGTATGATTTTCTGTATATAAAACTGATGATCTGCTCTGTAAACCTTCATTCAATTTACAGTAATAAAAAAACAACAATAACTCCATTTCCTCATCTGTAAGATTGCTATATATTGTAAGGATTCAATGAAATCATTTAAGCTTTTAGAATTGCGTCCAACACAATAAAGATTGTATAGAAGTAATGCTAGTAATAAGTTGTCACACACTTATATTCAGACCTTCTGTCTTTGCTTGTGGCGTGTGCATTGTCTGCCTCCACACCCCTATCCAATCTTGTCTATTCACTTTCAAGTCAGTACCCTCATGGACCCTTTGCTTCTCTGTCCCACAGAGATCTCTGAGTTTTATGTGTTCTCCACGGCACATAACCACCACCACCCTTGTCTGGGTAGTTTTCTCAACTTCTTTCCCCAGCCCATCTGAACGGTCTTTGTCCCCTGTGGAACTCCTTCAAATTCTACTTCCTCTATGCTATTCTCCCTTGAACTTCTGTAGCATTTATAATCTATGATTGTTGGACAGTGAACCACAAAGTCAGCAGTTAAAACCCACCAGCACTTAACCTATTGTGATGCTGTAGGATAAACACTAGACCGCAAGGTTGGTTTGAACTGTAAGGTTGGCGGTTCAAATGCACCAGTTGCTCCTCAGGAACCCTATTAGGGTCGCTATGAGTTGGAAATTACAGCACTTAACAATAACAGCAATAGGATAAACACTGGACTGCTAACAGCAAGGTTGTTGGTTCAAATCCACAAGCTGCTCCTCGGAAACCCTATACAGGATCACTATGAGTCCAAACCTACCCTGTGGCACTTACCAACAACAGTACTTCAGTGTGTAGCCTTGCACTATCTTAGCTTTTTCTTACCTGGTTCATAATCAGTGCTTGTTATAAAAATACTGTTCAATAAGAAAAGTTAAAACAAAATAAAATGGGTTCTTTTTTGTATTTTGTCTCAGAGATGTCTTCATTTTCTCCCATTCATCGCTTCTGAACTTGTGTCCTTATATGTTAAGCTCTGTTACAAACTACTGCCATGAGGATCAGTCTAGTGTTAGACAGAAGCTTCCTGAAACCTTGGTTGGTTTGATTTTGAGCTGCTTATGAATGTTGCTCTGCCCCTGAGATAGCTGTTCTGTGTTTAAAATTGAGCTGAAAACCAAAGAAGACGTAATCATAACCTGGCATGAAAAATGTGTACATTATACTGTAAAAATAATTTCACTCCATCAGGAAAACGCTCTGGTTGTCCGTTTAACGCTTCTGTGTTTTGTTTAGGATACATCATTGGTTTAGTTAGATTGCACTTTTCATACAGTCTCTGTTGCATTTTTTAATCTTATGTGATGTCATACTCATGTTTTTTTATTTCTCATGTTTGTATTATTTGGGGGTGGGGTGCATTTTTCCTGCAGCACACAGATCCTGACTACTCAGCTGCCTATGTCATAATAGAAACTGATGCAGAAGATGGACTCAAGGGATACGGAATTACATTTACTCTGGGTAAAGGCACTGAAGTTGGTGAGTTGGTAATTTTCTTTCCTTTTTTTCTTGTCCAGGAACTTACAGTTTTATAGGAAAGATAAGACCAATACAAAAATAATAACACAAGGTTGAAAATAGTGTACAAATGATGAGAGGGCCAGCCAAGCATCTCTTTAGGACACCCATCTATAAGGGGAACTGAAATATCTTCAAATATAACTTAGAAAAAAACTAAAGAAACTGCTTTTTTTTTTTTTTTTAAACTCATAAATATATGCATATTTATATATCTTTTATATATCCCACAAATATAGTCTTTTCTGTCTACATATATTCCACTATTCCTCCCATACCCATTCAGCCTGTGTATGTCCTTGTATCTACCCATAGAACACTGTAGTTCCAAGGTTGGATATATATCACTATTTACCTCTAGCCCCTTTAGCCCTTGCATGCCCCCCTGTGTGTTCACCTGTCTTCATCATTCTTCTTCCAGACTCCCTCTTCTTATATAATTCCTGCGCCTATTACCCAAGTTAACACGTGTCTACCCTCTAGGCAGTGAATTACTCTCCCTTCCCTCTCACCCCTGGTAACCATCAAAGAATGTTCCTTTTTGTATGAAAAGCTTTCCTTGAGTTTTTATAATAGTTTTTTTTTTTTTAATGTTTTATTGTGGCTTATATGGTAGTTTACATGAGAGAACTTTAGTTTTACATTCATTCCATCGTATATCATCTCATTGCCATGGTTCCAATCCCCTCCATGCATCATCAACCAACCAAAGGGTATTTCCTAGAAGCCCGCCCCCTGCACTTCCCCCTCTTCCCCCACCCCCCTGTTTTCGCCCACAGTCCCTTTCCCTCTCTGGGTCCAAAGTCCCCAGCCGCTTCATTACTCCACGTCATCGTCTCTGTCTCCATCTCAGGCATCTCTGTTTCTCTGGGTAGGGTCTACAATAGTTTTTACAAATACATATACTATGTCTCCTTTTTCAATTGACTAATTTCATTCAGCATAATGCCCTCCAGGTCCATCCATGTTATTGATGTGTTTTGCAGATTCATTGTTATTCTTCAAAGTTGTATTCCATTGTGTCTTTGTGCCAAAGTTGTTTATCCATTCTTCCTTTGATGGACACTTAGGCTGTCTCCATCTTTTTGCTGTTGTGAATAGTGCTATGATGAACATCGGTGTGCATATATCTTCTCGTGTCCTGGCTCTTATGTCATGTGAATATGTATGAAGTAAAGATATTGCAGGGCCATATGGTATTTCTATCTCCAAATTTTTGAGGACGTGCCATACTGTTTGCCATGGTGGTTGATTCATTTTTCAGTCCCACTAGCAATGAAAGAGGATCCCGATCTCTCCACAGCCTCACCAGCATTTGTTGTTTTCTGTTTTGTTTTGTTTTTAATTTGCTATTAATGCTGGTGTGAGATGATCTTGCTGTTGTTGGGTTAGTTTTTTTTTTTTTTTAAGTTTTTATTGTGAATTGAATGATAGTTTACATGGGAGAACATCAGTTTTACACTCATTTTCACTGCAATGAATACAGTCTCTTCTGTGCATCATCATTCAACAGTATTTGCTTCTTTTCCCCTTGTGTTGTTGTTGTTTTGGGGATGTACATAAAAACACTCAGGAATATGTAATCATTTAAACAACCAAAGGGCACATTCTGAAAGCCTGCCTTCTAGCTGCCAGCACACAGCCTTTCTCTTTCCATGAGTCTAGAGTCCTCAGCTGCTTTATCTCTCCATGTCTGCATCTCTTCCTCCATCACTGGTGTTGCTGCTTCTGGATAGGAGTTGAGGTCCTATGTCGGGTTCCAGCATCGACAAGGAAGTGTGGGTGTCACGAAGAAGGGAGATCTGGTGGCGAAAGGGATAGAGAAAGAGAGAGATGAGATATATACAAAAAAGACAGACATACAGATATGATGCAAGCTGGCAGGTAGGCAGATCTGCAAACATATTGCCTAGCATTGCACACAGATCTAACTCTACCTCAGTCTTTCATTCTCTTTTTTAGGGAGGGATTTGTTACAAAGGAAGGATGTAATTCACAAAGGGAGGATGTAATTTCACAAAGGGAGGATGTGATTAAGACAGGATACGGAACTGAAATGTGATTAATCAT
>NW_006408621.1:7699861-7710077 GCF_000296735.1 Chrysochloris asiatica
TCAGGCACCGGGCTTCATTTATCAATATCTAAAATGCTACATTGTTCTTAATTATCACATTCCTACATACTTTCAGGAGGAAGGAGAGCATCTGGGTTAAACTGATTATATTCAGAGGCGGTTTAATGGGACTGCCACTGATCAACCCAGGGTCTGCGTGTGCTGTCCCCAGCAGATAGGGTCCCAGATTCCGCTTGTACTCTTCTCCCTTGATGGTCCTAGGGTCCTCTGTTCCTGGAATGTAAGATTAACTACTCTCCCCTCTATGTTTCACCTTTACACTTGTTATAATCACAATTAGTCATGATAAACAATTACTCTATATTGAATCATAAGACTCTTAGCCCCATCTCCTTTCAGACAAGTTGAAAACTATTCAGCGGGGATTCTACCTTCCCCTTCACACTCTGAAACTAAATTCCCTCTTGAAAACTTGTAAGCCAATCACTTCATGCCTTTATAGCCCCCCTCCCCTCATTTTAGGTAGTCAATGTCTTAGTTACCTGTCCCTATCAACCCTGTATATAGAGGGAATAGGATTGATACTTGATATGATGACTCCTTTCCTCTCAGTTGGTATTTTGAGCTACTATATCCATAAGTATAGGTCAAGTTCATCAAATTGTAGCAATTTACACATTTCCTTTATCAAAAAAATTTTTTTTTTATATTCCTCTAGTCAAGTTCTGATCATCAAGCCATCAAAGCTAGGTCAAATGGGTACTATATGCAAGTTTGGGCATTCTTGTGCATCTCCCCTCACTTCATATCAATCAGCTGGATGCTTTACTCTCAGCTCTAGCCCTCTGTGGCTATGTCCTTGCCCATGGGCTACAGAGTCCCCAGGTCTCACCATACTTCGGACCAACCAGCCTTTCCTCTTCTCTCTCTCATTTCCAGATGAATAGAAGTCTATGGAACGTGGTCAGATTCAGCCCGTATCTTCATTGCTGCCTTTCCCCCTCTTCCACTCATCAGTAGACCAGTGTGATCACCAGCAAGCTTGCATGCTTGTTTGTGTGTTCCCTTTGAGTTTCAGTCTTGGAGGGGGTTATGTCCTGAAGGGACCTGATTGCTTACCTTGATGACTTTCTGGCGAACAACTTGCTTGTTGTTTTTTTCATTTTTTTTTTTAAGTTTTACTGTGAATTGAATGAAAGCTTACAGGGCAGATCATCAGTTTTACATTCAACAAATCATATACTTTGTTTCATTACAATGATTATAATCCCCTCCATGTACCATCAGTTAACAGTATTTCTCTCTATTCATTTTAGCTGTTTGTTTTTTTTTTTTAACATGCAGATGTAATAATTTACACCACCAAAGGGCACATTCTGCAAGTCTGCCTCCTGGCCTCCAGCTCTCAATCCCTCTCTTTCCATGAATCTAGAGTCCTCAGCTGTTCTCTCTCTCCATGTCCCCATCTCTGTCTCCATCTCTGGTGTCACTGCTTCTCTGGATAAGGTCTCGTATTCCACTTGTGCTCTTCTCCCTTGATGGCCCTAGGGTTCTTTGTTTATGGACTGTAAGATTAACTACTCCCCCGTTTTTGTTACAAAATTTCTACCTTTACAATTGTGACCGTTGCAATTAGTCATGATAACAATTACTCATTATTGAATCATAAGAATCTTACCCCCATCTTCTTTGACCAGACCCATCTAGACAAGATGAAAACTATTCAGTGGGGACTCTGTCTTACCCCATACAGTCTTACACTAACCTCCATCTTGAAACTTTGTAAGCCAGTCACTTTGTGCCTTTATTGCCCCCTCATTTTAGGTAGCAAATATCTACATTGCCTGTCCCTATCTACTCTGTGTACAGAGAGGATAGCACTGATACTTGATGTGAAGACTCCTTCCCTCTCTGTTGGTATTTAGAGCTACTGCCTCCATGAGTATAGGTCAAGTTCATCGAATTGTAGCAATTTACCCTCGTTTCCTTTATCAAAAATTGTAATCTGTTTTATCTTCCTCTAGTTGAGTTCTGATTATCAAGCCATTGAGGTTAGATAAAATGGGTACTGTCTTCAAGTTTGGGTGTTCTTGTGTGTCTCCCCTCATTTTATATCAGCTGGATACTTCACTCCCAGCTATAACCCTCTGTGGCTATGTCCTTGTCCATGGGCTCAGTTGTCCCCAGGTCTCACCACACTTTGGACCTACCAGCCCTTCCTCTTCTCTCCCTCATCTCCAGGTCAATGGTAGTCTATGGAACATGGTTGAACTCAGCTGATTTCTTTATTGCTGCCTTTCCTGCTCTTTCACGCACCAGTAGACCATGTGGTCGCCAGCAAGCTTACATGCCTGCTCATGTGTTCCCTTCGAGTTTCAGTTTTAGAAGGGGGTTTGTCCTGAAGGGACTTGATTGCTTGCCTTAATGGCTTCCCAGAGAACAACTTGCTTATTCTTGTAGTAGCCAGTTATACTGCCACTTTTGTTTTGGGTTTTTCCTGATGATCTTTCTTTGAGGATATATCTTCTCAACTTGCTTGTAGTAGCCAATCATATTGACATTTTTGTTTTGGATTTTTCCTGCTGGTCTGTCTGTCAAGAAGTATCTTCTGTTGCTCTAGTTGCTCCAGGATGGTCTGCTTGTCCTTTCAAGTGGGAATGTCCCACCTCAAAAGGTTTTGGATTGGAAGCACCCCATTTTTGATAGCCAGTGTCTACATTGCTCATTGCTGTCAACCCAGTGCACTGAAAAAAACAAGCTTGATCCTTGATATGAAGAATCCTTCCAGTTTGGTTAAAATTTTGAGCAATTGCATCCATAAGCAAAGGTCCAGTTCATCAGATTGTAACAATTTATACTTGCTCACGGTATCAAGCATCTTTATCTTCATTTGGTCAAGTTCTGGTCTGCTAGCCATCCAAGCTAAGTCAAATGGGTACTAGTTACAAGTTTGGGAATTCATGAATGCCTCTCCCCACTTCAGACCAGCTGGCCACTTCACTCTCAGTTCTAGCCTCCAGTGGCTAGATCAGTGTCCATGGGCTTGGGTGTTCACACATCTCCCTAAACTTCAGAACAGTCAGCCCTTCCTCTTCTCTCTCTCATCTCAAGGTTAACAGGTGGCAATGGAACATGACTAAACTCAGCCCATGTCTTCATTGCTGTGTTTCCCCCACTTCTACTCACAAGTAGACCAAGTTAGTCACCAGCAAGTGTTTTAGAATGCTCATGGGTTCTCTTTGAGTTTCATTTTAGGAGGGGGTTTTCCCTACTGGGCTGATTTTACTTGCCTTGATGCTTCCAAAGCAAACAGCTTACTTGATATTCTAACAACCAAATAGTCTGCTCTTTTTTTCTGCTGGGTTTCTCTTAATAAGAATCTTACATTCTTCCAGCCTTTCTGGGTTGGTCGGCATGTCTTCAAGTAAGAATGTCCCACTTCAGAAGGTTCTGGATGGGGCTCAGGAATCTACCTAAGGCCCCATATTCCACAAAAGTTAAACAAGAAGCCTATTTCCCTGGGAAAATTCTAACTCCCCATTTAGCTAATCCAATCAGTTACAGACTGAAGACGAGACCCTCATTTTTGAGAAAAGGAAACTGAGCATCAGAGAGCTACTCAGCAAGGCCTGGCAGAAATCTGGCTGCCTGACTGCTCAAAGTGCCTTCTCTATGAAACATTCAAATATAAATTGTATATATGTTTGTTTTTTAAATATGCAGTACATGCATGTGATAGAAGATCTAAAAAATTCAAAAGGGAAACCTTTGTCAGATCAATTTCAGTGGATCATGAGGAGCCAAATTATGATAGGACAAAGAATGAGGGTCCAGGGAGAGTGACAGCCAGTTCTGTAACTTCAGGGTGATGAGATCTCATCCGTGGGTATTTGGACTGTCAGTTGTAGAATTAAGTTCTTACCACACTGAAACATTTAAAAAAATATTGTTGAGCAGATAAAAGTAGAGGGGTGTGTATGTTTGTGTGTATGTGCATGTGAGAGGGAGGGTGGATAGGTGGATGAATGGATGGATGACAGCGGAACTTTTTATGAATTTTAAATTGATAGCACCATGGTGATCACTGTGCTGTATGTTCATGGGCTTGGTGAACAACCCATGAGTTAGCCATTCTGCAGAACTGACTTGAGTTCTTTGATGTATCAGACACTCGACTCCGTCAGACTGGAGAAACAATTTTTAAAAGAGAGAATTAAAGAAGGGAGAGTCCCTACATACTTATTTTGCAAACGTATCTGAGACACAGACACAAAAGAGATTTTCATAGTACAGTGTAAGAATTTGTCTTTTTAAAAAGTGTGTATAAGCTACACAGGAAGAGGGCTGTTTCACTCTGTCCCGGAGGGCCAGGGAAGGCTTCAGGTTGGAGGTGATGCTTGGAGGTACATCTCAGGGTAACTAGGAATTTTCCAGGCAGAAGGAGGAGACTGGGCAGGGATGCAGGACTCCCTTCTCCCCCATGAAGCCATCGATTTACTGTATGAGTTTTCATAAGCTAGTGCTCACTGGCCATGATAGATCTGCTAGCTGTGTTTGCACTTCTGTAACCTACATTGTCCCTGGTTGCAGATCAAGCACTTTTTAAAGCTGCTGCCATCCTCTATATTGCACACTATACAGCACAGTCCCTTTAGGTTTTGTAAAACCTCTCAAGCTTACAAAATACAACAGCAGCTTCTTTGCCATGGAGAGGCCGTTGGAACCCCTATCTGTGAGCTGCCAAGGCTTTGCTGACTTGAGCTAAGGGGCTGAGCACATGGTGTGCTCACTGAGCGGATACTTCCATGGGTGGTCACTGAGGTCAGTTAAGGCCTCACTAACACATCCCCTTGTCCATTCCTACCCCCATCCAATTGTCCGGGTATACATCTTGGGTTGTGGTAAATCCATTTCAGTCTCTCTGATTTTAGTAAATGACTGTTTATGTGGTCATTTTGTTGGCTTCTGCCTTTTTCAGACCTCATCATGACAGAATCCATTTAGCCTTGCTACATATTTCAGCGACTCACTACCATCTCGCTAAGTGTGTTCCTCAGCGCTCACATGAAAAGACCACCTCCATTAGCTCATCCTGTTCTCCTACAGTCTTTATCAGCTTACTTACCTAATCTTTCATTTAATGCCCAGAGAAAGAGAAAAATAAAGCTTTCTTCATTACTAGGAAGAGAGTGGTATGTGTGACACAGAGAGAAAGGAGACAGGGTGGGTTGGTTACATTGTGTTTCAATGTATAAAATAGACCAATGTAGGGTTCTAAAGGACTCCTGGTGTGACAGTGTAGGATAAGCAGTGGACTGCTAACCACAAGGATAGAGATTCAAACCCACCAGCTGCTCCTTGGAAACCCTATACAGGGCTGCTATGAGTTGGAACCAATTCCAAAGTGCTTAACAGTAATAAGTATTTTAAAGGTAGTGGTTGTTAAGTGCCATCGAGTGAGTTCTGACTCATAGGGACAGGGGTTTCCAAGGTGAGTCCGAACCACAGATCTTGAAGTTCAAACCAACCCTGGGCTTAGTGAATCTTTATGGGAGCAGAAAGCCTCATCTTTCTACCACAGAATGGCTGGAAGTTTCGAACTGCTGACTTTGAGTTTAGCAGCCTGACTCGTAACCACTACGCCATCAGAGCTCCTTGCCCCAGTAGGCAAGCCTAAAGTCCACCCGGGGATCAGACCACCCATACTAAATTTCTGATGAGTACAGTAAGTTTTAGTCACCCACCTTCAATGTTTTCACTTTCACCAAGTAAAATCCAAGTTCTTTGTGCATAAAATGAGATCACACTTAGCTTTTGCCATTGTGGTACAAAGGAACTCTGGTAGCTTAGTGGGTTATGAGTTGGGCTGTTAACTAAAATGGTAAGCAGAATCTACTAGCCACTCAGCAGGAGAAAGATGAGGCTTTCTGTTACTGTAAAGATTTGAAGCCTTGGAAGCGCTATACAGGGTCACTCTGAGTAGGAACCGACTCCACGGCACGTAACCACCACCACCACCACCATTGTGATAGAAACCAGTGGTGTGCTTCAGGTCATGATTTATAGAAACAATCAGTAATACTGAGGCTTGATATAGATAATAATACAGTTTTCTATGAGTTGCTTATTCTTCAGATTTTCTTTAATTCAAGAACACAAAGCACCCAGGAGTGAGAAGGATACTGCCTTGCCCTTCAAGTGAATGAGTGTCTGACCTAGAATAATTATTTATCCTATTAACAAGAGCTCTGGAGAACACAGAATAGTGCCTCAGCCCTAGTGGCTGTGTACTACAGCATGTGCACCATCATGTCATCTGAGTTGTTCCACACACAGACCAGGCACTTCCTGACAGCATGTGGTACTACTTTTAAATCTGCCTCATAGTATCTGACTAATCGTAAAACTGCTCCTCTACATCTCTTATTAAGTGATCTGAGAATTTAACATTTAAGCAATGACAATACCAAACACAAGTTTGTTGGGGTTTTTTGTAATATAATTAATTGCTTTGGGGCTAAATGGATGACTTAGTTAAATTATTTTGGTCTTTATCATTGGTCAGCTGCTAGCAAGTCAGCCCCTGACTCATAGCAACCTCATGTACAAGGGGATTAGACTGTGCTCCACAGGGTTTTCACGGACTGATATTCTAGAAGTAGTTCTCCAAGCCTGTCTTCTCAGTCTGTCAGACTATGAAAATTCTCTGACACCTGTTCAGTTCATAGCAATACAGAGAACCTTTACTAGTGGTGGTGGCTACACTTGAGAGTCAAACCTGGGTCTCCCACATGGAAGTCAAGAAATTTGCTATGCAACCATTGCTGCCCCTTTGGTAACTTACACATAGTCTAAATGTGTAGAATGAGTGAAGGATGTAAGAGTTCTTCCTGTAGAGTTTGTTACTTTATTTATTCTTCTTTTTAAACAAGTAAAACTTTTTAAAAAGAAAAGTAAATCATTGATAATGCTGACCCAATTTAAGTTTAGCCTTTGAACCGCTTATGAAAAATGTAGTTCATTCTGTCATTAAGTAAGTCAATAGTAAGCCACTCAGATGATCAGTTTGCTTATGAAACCTGTTTGGAAAACAGGTGCTTGAACATTTTACATATACTTATGCTAATTGAGCGCTTGTTTTGCTTAAGCTTTAATAGTATATTGGAAAGATTGTTACTTCAAGATTTTTTCTGATACATGGTAATAAAAGACCTCTGGTGATACAGTGGATTAAGCATTGGGCTGCTAATCACAAGGTCGGCGATTCGAATCCACTAGCCTTTCTGCTCCCATGAAGGCTCACAATCTCCGAAGCCCTAAGGAGCAGTTGGATTCAGTTCTATGAAGTTGCTAAGAGTTGGAATTGACTCCTGATAAATGGGTTTGGTTTGGAGTTTTGATAATAATAAAAACTCATTTCTTTTTAAATTTTTTAAATTCTATAAATAAAGAAACAAAACCAAGCCGTTTACCAATGATTCAGTGCCAAGTCATAGCAACCCTGCAGAGTAGAACTGCCCCCCATAGAGTCTCTGAGCCTGTAAATCTGTACAGGAGACTACCATATCTTTCTCCCTCACAGTGACTGGTAGCTTCAAACTGCTAACTTTTGGTTAGCAGTTGAGCACTTAACCCCTACACTACCAGGCCTCCTCTTTAGTATATCAAAGCCTTCTTATTCCTTAGTAGTAAGGAACTAGCAAGGGTTGGCGTTGAATCTGATTGTCAAACACTTTACAGAGTAAAGTGGATATGAAAGAATTTAAACTTTCAGATTGATAGTCCTGTTTTTCACATGACAACCAATCAAATAATATGCTTGCTCTTCAGAAATTATTCTCAGTATATGGATTAATGGTGTGGTGATATGTGTGATGCTAGTTACAACAATCACAGAAGACTTATTTTGAGGAATTTTGATTTTGAAAATGTTTTATAACATGCCCACATAGTTTGTGGTGTTTACATGTCTTAAGATATAAACAAGAATTTAATGTTTTTTTACTAGTCGTCTGTGCTGTAAATGCACTTGCCCATCATGTGCTGAACAAGAACCTCAGGGACATTGTCAATGACTTCAGGGGCATCTACAGGCAGCTCACCAGTGATGGGCAGCTCCGATGGGTAAGAGGCCTCATTTGTAAGATGCTTTTATAACTAGTGTTACCAAGGTTTAAGATGGTCTTTTGGCTGCAACAAGTGTAAAAATAGAGATTTGTAATTTTAATGTAAAATATTCAGATAAATTAGGGCTTGAGCCACTTAAATAATCAATGTTGTTGTTGTTGTTGTTAAGTGCCGTCGAGTCGGTTCCGACCCATAGCGACCCTGTACAGGGTTTCCGAGGATGTAAATCTTTACGGGAGTAGAAAGCCTGATCTTTCTCCCGCGGAGCAGCTGGTAGTTTCGAACCGCTGACCTTAAGGTTCGCAGCCCGATTCGTAACCACTACGCCGAGATAATTATTTCCTTTCTGTAAGACTTGAATCTGGACATATTTGGATCTTTAGAGATCTTTAAAGCTTTAAAGCTCTCCTTCCTGAACTGGAAAAAGTTGTCTCAACTCTAGAAGATAAAGTATTAAATGGGCAACCTTTCTGTGGATAGCTAGTGTGAGTCATCTTGGAGTTTGTGGAAAGAAGATACTCAGAACAGAAGCAGACGAGAAGAGCAAAGGTTCATAGAAAACCACAGTACCTTCTACGTATATAGATGTGCATTTGACCATGAGTTCAAGGCTTGAAAAATGTGAGGTTCTAGAAAAAGGTTTCTATCACAGTAAGATAAATCCTAGACTGCATCTGATTCTGGGGAAAATAAAGTGCATTATTAGGACAATTGGTGAAATTTGACTATGGACTTTCTTTTAGAATTCCCTGAATGTGTTCATTGTATTCTGGTTATATGAGAGGATATCTTTGCTTTTAGGAACTACACGCTGAAGTATTTAGGTGTAAAAGGGTTGATGTCTTCAGCCTAATCTTAAATGGGCCAGAAAAAAAAAAAAAATGTGTGTATGTGTTTAAAGCTTTTAAGCTAGCGTCCATTGCTGCTTTTGAATTCTTAAACTGTATTCCTAACTAGGAAGCCCACGTGTCTTTCTCAATTTAAATAGTCCTGATGTGTTTTCTCCTAACCAGATTGGTCCAGAGAAAGGCGTGGTGCACCTGGCTACAGCCGCCATCCTAAATGCCCTGTGGGACCTGTGGGCTAAGCAGGAGGGGAAGGTAACTAATCCAATAAGCACTTCTATGGCTCTGTGGATTAATATTTAAAACAAAGGAATAAACACTTCCTTTCCAAGCAATGCTGTCAAAGTTAGAGACAAAGACACAGCAGGCCCCCAAAAGGGAAAATAAAGAGCTGTTTGGGTTTGTTTTTCCCCTGAGAGATGTTGGCAGTAGTAAGGGAATTGTAGGAGTTTGCTTACACAGGGTTAAGCAAGAGGGGAAGGGACAGCAGAGATGATGGGTCATGGGGGCAGCACAGGGCACACACAGCAGTAGAGATGGGGAGGGGTGCCGGTGGAGGGCAGTTAGGAGGCAGCTCCCTAATAGAGGGAGTTTGCTGCTAGTGCATTTATGGTTGGCAGGGGGCGGAGGGGAGATACTTTACTCTTGTGTCTTACACATTTTCCCTTTTTTTTCTTTAAGCCTCTATGGAAGTTACTTGTTGATATGGTATGTACATTCTTTAACATTACAGTTGTTTCTACAAATGAAATGGATTTTGATAATCAGTAAATATATTGATAATCAGTAAATATATTCAGGACTATGTTGATCACTGGAGTCCTGGTGTGGCACTATAGGATAAGCACTGGACCGCAAGGTCACTGGGATCACTCAAGGTCAGTGGTTCCAACTTACCAGCCGCTCCACGGGAGCCCTACGCAAGGTCTTTATGAGTCAGAACCAACTCAACAGCACTTAACAACAACAACAACATGCTGTTAAGTGCTGTTAACTCAAGTGCTGTTGAGTCAGTTCCAACTCATAGTGACCCTGTATTGGGGTTTCTGAGGAGTGGCTGGTACATTGGAACTGCCAACCTTGTGATTCAAACTGACCTCGCCATAGTCCAGTGCTTATCCTACAGTGCCACACTTGTAATACTTAACTGTTGTTGTTGTCCTTTCCTTCTTTTGGACCCTGCACCCTATTTCAGTACCAAGACTCTTTTTTTTTTTTAATGTTTTATTGTGAATTATATATGATAGTTTACATGGGAGAACTTTAGTTTTACATTCATTCCA
>NW_006408621.1:7711672-7735414 GCF_000296735.1 Chrysochloris asiatica
AACATGCCCAATTGTTCTCCCATCTGCCCCGTTTCTCCACTTTCCTCACCCTCCCTGTATATTGCCCCCTTCCCTAGCACCCAAGCTCTCCTGTGTCCAATACCCACCCTGTGCTCCATCCTTCCCCCTTCCTCCACCCATCACCAACTTCCCAACAACCAACAAAGACTTTCCCCTACCCCCTTTTAGTATAATTTATTTTTCTTAGTCTTTTACAGTAGTGTCAATACCAAGACTCTTAAAGAAGTAAAATCTCAGAGTGGCAAGAGCTTTTTATGATTTTTAGCAATTATATATCTTGGTAAAGTGGAGGGTCAGCAAAAAAGAAAGATCCCCAATGAGGTGGATTAATACTGTGGTAGCAACAGTGGGCTCAAACGTAACAATTGTGAGTGTGGCACAGGGCTGGGCATGTTTTGGTCTGTTGTGCAGAGTATTGAGTTGGAACTGACATGACATCACTTAACAACAACATCAACAGTTATATATGAATATTCTAGGTCACCTTAAAACATTAGTGGGAATAGAGCTACTGGTTGCTTTGGGTGGGAGAGGTCCCAGTGAGAGGCTCAGACTGAGAGCATGCCTGAAGGTTGTGTTTGGGTGAGTCAGAAAGTGCTCCCCAGCACTTGTGGGCACTCTCCTATTTAACCCCTGCAAAAATTTGAGACAACAAAGTATTCTCCCATAATCCTCTCTACTCCACTGGGTTCAGTAATCCATTGCAGTGGATACCCAGAACTCAGAGACAATTTCACACTTAGGAGTTTATTGGAAGTTAACAGGTTAGGATTCGGGGTCAGAAAGGCTCAGGGCACAGTTGTTCCAGTCAGCTGCTGATAAATGCCCATAGGAAACACCACTCCTACCACAATAAGCTTCAGCCTGGCTCAAGCTCTGTGGTTCAGCAAACCTAGTTCCCCCACTAAGTGCCTGGAGGCTTTCAAGCTTACAAGCAAGCTTCCTGTCTGAAGTCGTTCAGCTTTACTTGCTCCGTGGGCTGGCAAGTTCACTGCTCTGTCTCATGCTCTGGTTCTTGGTTCTGCTGCTGCTTCTCTGCCACTCCTCCGGTGTCACAGCTTTCTGTCCCTGGATCCATGAGGGTCAAAGTGCCGCAGGGATCTCTGTTTCTAAAGGATGCGTTCTGCTTCTGGTTCTTCTTTTTCGGTGGTAGTGAGATATCCCCTCCTACTTCTGAGATGGCTCAATTTAAACCCCCATAGTAGAGTGCCAAGGAGTCCTGATGTGGTGCTGTAAGCTAACACTGGACTGCAAGGTGGGTTTGGGCTGCAAGATCGGTGGTTCAAACTCACCAGTCACTCCTTGGAAACTCTATATAAAGTCACCATGAGTCGGAACCGACTCGATGGCACTTAACAACTACAGGAAGAATTTCAGATTTTTCCAATTACAATTAACTGCTAACATCCACAGCTGAGTCATGTTATCCTATCAGTATCGTCTCCCCCATTCTCTTACTCAGACCTAGCAAGGCAGGAACGTTGTTTGATGGGAGTTACAGACTATGACTAAAAGAGACATTAGATAACTCACTACACCACAGCTCCACTGTAGTATTGCCAATTTTATGATCCTCCCCACTTTACAGGAGAGAAATCATCCAAGGCTGTGCTGTTAGTAAGCAGGAGGCTCAGGGTTGACCTGGTGGCCTGACATGGAGACCAGCCTGCTCAGTTGCTCTAGGGTCATGTTCACCTTCCCACAGCTCCTACATTGTCACCTTCTGTGTGGAGCAATGGTGTGTGGATGGACACTCTGTATTCCTCCATCCGCCTACTTGTCTTGAGGGTTTGCCTTATGCCAGGTCCCCTTTTCAGGAAAGAGTATTTGTGGGCTATTTGGAGCTGCAGAGCATCAAGGTCTGTGGACTTGGTCACGTGGTATGGATGAGCCTCAGAGGGGCTGCACACCGAACATCTGCACAACCCCTGTGTCAGTGGAAGCGGATTCCTGGAAACCTGATCCCATTTTGAGAGCCTTCTCTTTGCAGGATCCCAAGACGCTGCTGTCCTGCATAGACTTCAGGTACATTTCCGACGCCTTGACCGAGGAGGAGGCCTACGGTGAGTCACACTTACGTGATGCAAGTCTTTTGATTTCTACTGATGTGACAGCGTGCTTGTCTCAGAGAGTAAGTGATCCTCTTTATTTTTTCCAGAAATACTGCAAAAAGGTCAAGCTGGAAACAAGGAGAGAGGTAGGCTACGAGAGAAAGTTTCCATCACTGTTTTTTTGACCATTGCTGTCTTTTGAGGGTGCACATTATCCTCCCAGATATCCTCCAGCAGCCAGGCCCCCAGACAGACGCCTGGTCTGGATGAAAGCCTCAATGCACAGAGGCCATGTCAGCCATCAGGAGTCAGCCTGGCCTTAGGGTTACACTGCAGGACATGAGAGGGCCATGGTGAGTGGGACAGTCCAAGATGGTATCCCTACCACCCAGGCTTTACCTCCTGGGTGATTTCATCATCATGAACCGTAGTCGGGAGGCCAGACTAGTTGCTGGATGTGTATGTTATGGGAGGATCAAAAGAAGAATAGCTGGATTCTCCATGAGAGCAGCTTGACCATAGGGAGTTCTGGTTCAGAATGGTTGCTGTTGAGTCGGTTCCGACTTCAGGAGAGCCTGAATGCATCAGAGTGGAACTGTACTCCACGTGGTTTTCAGTGGCTGTGATCTTTTTGAATTAGATTGCTAAGCCTTTCTTCTTACTCACCTCTGGGTGTACTAGAACCTGCAGCCTTTCCGTTAGCAGCTGAGCATGTAACCATTCGCACCACCCAAGTGCTCCTCTGATTTTGAAGGTCACTGGAAAAGGCCAGGTGCTGACCAGTATTGTTTTTACAGAAGTGCAGATGCTGGCACATGGCTATCCTGCCTATACCACATCGTGTGCCTGGCTCGGGTACTCGGATAACACCTTGAAGCAGGTTGGCGTTTTTAATCTAATTTTGTAGAAAGGCTTTATACTCCTGGCTTTCTGGAAGATATTTTCCGTCAGCCTTTCTAATTCATTTTAGGTCTGGTCCAAGGCATCATTATGAAAATTACTTTTACATGTGCAGAAATAAAGCCATTCACAGTATGGGCACTGGTCTCTGCAACCTATGACTCCCAGGTTGACCTCTGAAAGGAAGCAGTCAGGATTGGGTTCCAGACATTCCCAGTGTGTCATGCCATGCACGTTGCTTAACCACACTGAGCTTCCATTTCCTCACTGAAATGAGAAAGAAATACCTGTCTTCCTGGGAGAGGTTAAGAACTAAGGTACTAGAAGTTGTGTAGTGCATGGAGCACCCTAGTAGGCATATCCTGTGGCCCGATAACTTTCTCATCAACCTGCAATCAGAGCTAAGGTTGATAAAGGAGACTGGTTTCTGTTTGATACTGTATCATCCATTAGTTCTGTGGATGGCATAAAGTGTACTAGCTTTAAAGAGGGATGTTGTTGTTGTTAAGTGCCGTCGAGTCGGTTCCGACCCATAGCGACCCTGTACAGGGTTTCCGAGGGTGTAAATCTTTACAGGAGTAGAAAGCCTCATCTTTCTCCCGCGGAGCAGCTGGTAGTTTCGAACCACTGACCTTAAGGTTTGCAGCCCGATTCGTAACCACTACGCTACCAGAGCTCCTTTTAAAGAGGGATAGTAGAGTGATATTCCTCTTTCAGAAATGTCACAATTTAAGAAATGGTTCCCAAAGAGATGAGGAAAGAAAATTATAAGTACAAAGAGTTATACCTGTTGGCTAAGATGTTTCCACTCTTAATTTCAACAACACCTGGTTGTTTTTCTGGCTTATGCCACAGCCAGAGCATTGTTAACTCCAGGTCAGAGGTACCATTAGCCTAAGGAGGGTGTCTCATCTCAGTGTGCTCTGATGGATGAGTGACTGATGGGTGTACTCCTCCCCTGCAGCTCTGCTCCGTGGCCCTGCGGGACGGCTGGACAAGGTAACTGCCTGTGGAGTAATGGACTCAGCTGTCTGTGGCTTAGCGGGAGGAGGGTTTGTGAGTGGAGAGGAGCCCGGCTTAGAAGCACTTGGCACACCAGGATGCATGCGTAGGCAGCCTGGCCTCCAGGGATGGGTGAGAGAAGCTTCTGAATCAATGCTGGGACCTTTGTGCACTGAGCATGGAGTAGAATCCTAGAATGCCAGAGTTAAACAAGACCTCAGAGAGCATCAATTTTAAGCACCAATCTGGAATACCAAAAGCAAATCCACTGCCATCTAGTTGATTCCAAAGAAACCCTACAAGACAGAGTAGGACTACTCCATAGCGTTTCTGAGGCTGTAAATCTTGGAAGATAGTCTTACCTTTGTCCTGCAGAGCCACTTTTAGATTTGAACCACCAACTTTGCAGTTAGCAGCCAATGCTTATCCCACTGTGCCACCAGGGCTCCTTCCAATGTAGAGTAGAAATACATGATTTACTGTCAGTAACAAACTTAAATTCAGCTTCTGCTTGAATATCCCAAGGACAGCGAGCTTAACTTTGTACGATACTTTTCCATTGTTTAATAGCTCTGAGTGTTATAGAAGGATCTTTTATTTTGTGAACTCCTATCTCCCAGGTAACTTCGAGCCACTTCCAAGTTCTTCATGAAGTTCTCAAGAGTCAGTCTGCTCCTCTGCCCCTAGAATGACTGCCCTTCCCTTTTTCTTTTCTTCCTCTCCTCCCTTTGGTTAAGTACCATGGTTATAGATCTGTGAGCATTCTGGGCCATTCCTTTGGTGGCCCTATGGTTGTCAGTGGCCCAGGATCTTGATACAGTGCAGGACACAGAGGGCCTGTCACCTCACACGTGGCCATTGGGCCCAGGCTGTCGTCTGTCTGGTTGTCAGTCTGTCTGGTTGTCAGTGTAGTCCATGGACCAGGAGCAGCAGCAGCATCTGGGGGCTTGTTAGAAATGCAGATTCTCAGGTCTCTCCCTACACCTGCTGATTCAGAATCTGCATTTGTATCAGGTCTCTGGGTGATTCATGCACCCATTAAAGTTAAAGAGGTACAGAATTCTTGTTAACTCCTTCACTGAATACTGGGCTAGGAAGGGAGAAAGTGCAGAAGGCAGCAAGCAGTGGTGAAGAGAGGCTTTGGAACCTATAGATTTGAATACAAATCTTGTCTTTCTTCCCAGCATTCCCTGCCAGTATTAGCTGTGTGATATCTTAGACAAATTGCTCAACCTTTCTGAACCTTGTACTTCCGCTCTATAAAAGATAGATAATACTAAGTCACGGTTCTCCTCAAGAATAGTTGCCATATCTGTCCTGGTGTGGCACTGTGAGTTAATGTGCCAGACTGCAAAGCCATTTGAACTTCGAGGTCAGTGGTTCAAGCTCACCAGCTACTCCTCGGAAACCCTATACAGGGTCGCTATGGGTCAGAACCAACATAACAGCACTTCACAACAACAACAAATATCTGTCCAGGACCAGTATGTGCAGGATTCTATCAGGGGCTCAATGTGTGCTGGCTTCTTCCTCTTGTCTACATGTCCAGGGAAGGCCAGAGTAATTTAATTATGCCCAGTGAGTCAGAGAAGACTCAGGAAAGATTCCATCTGCTTCTAACATAGGACAGCATCTAGCAGCCTTGGCCAGCTGCAATTATCTGGGGGGAAGCACCTGGTTTAGAAATGTCTTACGTGAGTTTAGTGCTGACTATACAGGATTGTTATGAGTCAGAATCGACTCGATGGCACTTAACAACAGCAACCAGGGGGAGAGGACCCCAGTAACTGCCCAACTGGAAGCTGGGGCTCTGTAAGTAGAGAGGCTGGACATTTGGGTACCCTAGCTCTGCTGGGAGTGGCCCCTGTGGCCATGCTTGAGTCCTACAGGCAGTCGTGACCTTGAGTGTACAGGGTGAAGGGGCAGGGCACATGCAGGCGGATGCCACCCTCCTTGGGTGATGAGAAGGGGGGAGGGATGGAGCATGTCAGAGTGGATTTGCAGATGTGGCGAGATGTGATGAATGAGGCCCATGCTACTCTGAAACTTTGTGATCTTAGGAAGACATATTACCGTCTGAGCCCCAGACCCCTATGTGGGGAATCAGAGGTCTCTGTGGCCCACCTCTCACTGTGCTAGTAAGACAAATCAGGCTATAGAAAGGGCTGTGTGAGCATTTTTATAAATAATTCTCTTAGGTTCAGGATACAGTTGGACAGCTCGGTGGCATCCTTTCCATTCCAACCCTTCACTTCAGTTCTGATTGTGGCTTTTCTGGATTTCGTGGCTTTTCTGGATTTCATTCCTTTTCATGATACAGTAATAACTTGGTTCATGTTCCTAAAAATTGGTTCAAGTCTAACATCCCTCTCCAGCTCCTTAACTTCCAATCAGCAGGTGAGTTAGAGCCATTGCCCATATAGTGAGGAAGACACGGAGTTTGAGGCTTTTTCGCAAGTGACTTGTCTGCAGCTGATTAGGTGCCATCAGGCTAGTACTAGACAATGTGATCTGCAAATTATTGACAGAGGGGGCCCTTCTCCAGGAAACCTGGGCATCTGCCAGGACAAGGGACAGATGTAAACTGCCAACCACATGTATCTTGTAGGTTCAAAGTCAAGGTTGGGGCTGATCTCCAGGATGACATCCGCAGGTGTCGGCTTATCAGAGACATGATCGGACCCGAGAAAACACTGGTAAATAGACGCGCAGCTGCTGGGAAGTAAGCAGTCGCCACGAAGACTTTGTCCAGGACCAAAGCAACTCATTTCTAGCAAGGGCTGAAGAACACTGGGAAACTTAAACTTACAGACAAAGTACAGCTCTCTGGTCTTGTAGTAGGTCAGCTCTTGAAAAAATAAAACAACAGCAACAACATTGTGGGGGGTGGCCATTTTATTTTATTTTCCCTGCAGAATTGGTTAAATAAGACCTGGAATCTTAGGAAGCTTTCCTTCTTGCTAACGCAGATGCACTTAAGCAAGCAGGACTTCCACTGGCCCTGCTGCAGCCTCATTTAATCTCCCTTCTGAACACATCGTACTTATGGGGCTTGTCAGGCAGCTTAGCCGGAAGCTTTGGCTGGGATAAACAGAAGGATCAGGCATTCTTGACTGTGCATTTTTATAAAGCACTTCTTATTATGTGTAAAATATCTTCGGAAAGTATTGTCATAGTAAATTATTATTTTTTTAATAAAGAGGCTTGTTTTATAATTTAAGTGACAAGTTTGAAGTCCTTGACATATGATCAGAAGTCCCAGTATGCACTAATAAAGCTATTTTTGTTTTATGAAGTCATCCTCATGTAAATAATTTATGATAAAAATTGATTCTGAGTGCACTTTGCTCTGGTCCTCATAGCATCTCCCCACTTAACCATGTTCTACTAGAGGGATCTGTTAGTCTTCTTAAGTCTGTACCCCAAGCACTTGGCCGTCAGGAGCATTGGCAGAGTGCAAAGAACCAGGGACCTGGACCCAAAAGAGGTCTAGGTTGAATGCACAGTTTACTTGACTTGCCCTTGAGTAAGGATAATAACTTACCTGCATGTCAGCTTTCCAATTTATGGTGGTGGTAGTGGTGTGCTATGGAGTTGATTCCGATTCATAGCCACCCTGCACAGGGTTTCCGAGGCTGTAAATCTTTATGGGAGCAGAAAGCCTCATCTTTCTCCCATGGAACAGCTGGTAGTTTCAAACTGCCGACCTTTAGGTTAGCATCCCATCTCGTAACCACTACGCTACCAGAGTTCCTACTTATAAAATGGGTTAATATGAATGACTTCTATCAGTTGTAAATATTAAGTGAGATAAAATCCATAAAGTGCTTAGTGGAGTAGATGCTTAATTTATGGACATGTTTGGGTTGTTATACTAGACCTATTGTGGGTACCCAATAATTATTACCGTGAGCTCAGTATTGAGTATGTATAATGATTTAAAGTATGATAGTATGCTCCTACTAACAGGGTTAATACAGATTTACTTGGGTGACATCTAAGTGGATATTGATCCAGTGAGCATCTCTTTAGGACCCTGGGCAAGGCATTTTCAGTGATCACAGCAGTCAAGTTCACCAGTGTGCATCTCCTCCAAAGGAGTCTCTTGAGCTGGAGTCTGAGTCTCTGTGCCTGCTGTTGGCTCCCTCTATTTGGGCAGAGGGCGTGGCCTCCTTGGGAGGCTCCTTCTTAGGGCTGAGTGTCGCCTCTGCCGGGAAGGTGCCAGGCTCCCTTGGAGAGTGGGCTTCAGAGTTGGTGGCACTGGGTGACATCATCTCCTCCCTGAGAGTCACAGCTCTGGAGTGCAAGGTCAGTCCTGGGCAGACCCGGTCATCAAGGGCCTCTTCCTCTTACAGATGATGGATGCCAATCAGCGCTGGGATGTGCCTGAAGCTGTAGAATGGGTGTCCAAGCTGGCCGAGTTCAAGCCATTGTGGATTGAGGAGCCAACCTCCCCCGATGACATCCTTGGCCACGCTGCCATTTCTAAGGTACAAAAGCTGCCATTGCTGCAGCTTTTCTTCATTTGATTCTCTTAGAGTGGTCATAGCCTGTCCCATAGCTCTTCTTACCCTCTTTTATGTTTCCTCACCAAGTAGCTGAAGTAATTGTCACTTGTGGTAAGAACTGGAATTGCAGACCTGACCTGCTTTTATTCACTTCAGCTTACCCACTGCCATTATTTCTATTGCTTCTAAATAAAGTGCTGCAAGCTGAGAGGTTACCCCTGGTCCAAAGGTTAGTGGGCATGGTTCCCATGCTTTGTAAATATAGAACTGTGACCAATAGTAGAAATATTTTGCTCACCAGAATGAAACAAAAAGGTATGGATTCCTCTGGGTGACTCAAAAGAAAAGGTTGGCTCAGCTCATGGGAAGACTGGGCCTTCCTGGAGAAGGTTGTTTCCTCAGAGTTCTGTTAACTGGGTGCTTCCTCAGCAAAGTCGCCCCGGTGGGGACTGGCCTCTCTCCTTCCAGGGTCAGGAAGAGCCTGATAATGTCAGCATGTCTGAGGAACACTGTCTCTCAGTCCCACTCCCCACATTGGCAGCACTGATTTCTAAAGCTAGAGCACCCTGTTTTGTAACCCCTGACCAGAGCAGGCCCATGGGAAGCGGTGTTAAACCACAGGCTGTGTGATGAGTGGGGGCGTCAGGGTGGCAGTTAGTTACATAACTGAATATGCAGCGCTCTCAGGCTAAGGTGGCCCCATGCTCTCATCCCCCCGCAGCCTTACTGCCTTCTGCTCACAAAGCAGGGACATTTCTTCTTACTTCTGGCACCAGACATTGTAAGTCTTAAACTTCATCTCCCTCCTCTGGGCAGAGATTCCAGCTTCACTTCTTACTCTTTTTTGTTCCTGCACTGTCCTTGGGGGTCAGTGCATTCATCCATATATCTGGCCTGCACAGGCACATTGCTTTTTCACTGAGACAACTTTCGTAGCTAATTTTTTTTATCTGTTTGTTAGGTGCTGTCTTAGACTGGGCTCTCTAGAAAAGCAAAACTAGTGAAGCTTATCTATGTATATATTGTTATTGTTGTTATTAAGAGCTATGCAGTTGATTCCAACTCATAGCAACCCTGTATAGGGTTTGTAAAGCTTTAAATCTTTTTGCAGAAGCAGTTAGCATCATCTTTCTCCCTCAGAATGGCTGGTGGGCTCAAACTGACAACTTTCTGGCTTGTAGACCTGTGCTTATCCTGTGGAGCCACTGCACTCCTATGTCTAAATGTGACAGGTTTATGTCAAGGAAATGGCTCACACAGTTGTTGAGGTGGTCAGTCCCACGTCGTCCCTGAGTTAGATGTCAGGCTGGAGGCTTCTGACTCACATGGGCCAAGATCGATAGGTCAGATAGCAGCAGGCAGACAGGCAGGCAGGTCCAGCAGGTAAGAAGGCAGGCAGGTCCAGCAGGTAAGAAGGCAGGCAGATCCAGCAGGTAAGAAGGCAGGCTGATGACTTCCAGGATCAGCACTGTGTCAAGTTCAAAGATTTGGAGGTCAGAGGACTATCCAGATTCAAGACTGAGACCCAGCAGAGAGTAAACCAGATTTGCCTGAGTGTCTAAGATATTGGAAGCAGGCCACGTCCCTGAGGAAACTTCATTTCAATTGGACCTCATCATAAAGTTGATTACATTATATTTGATCCCATCATGGGAATAACTACATCTCAACTGCCAAACCACTGAGAATCTTGGCCTGGTCAAACTGACACAAAACCTTAACTATCACAGGTGCCCTTGAGTCAGTTTCAACTCATAGTGACCCTGTGCACAACAGAAGGAAACACTGCCAAGTCCTGTACCATCCTCACAATGTTATGTGTGAGCCCATTGTTAGTGTGAGCCCACTGTCAGTCCCCTGTCGGCGGGGGGTGGGGGGTGTCTTCCTCTTTTTTGCTGACATTTCACTTTATTGAGCATGATGTCCTTCTCTAGGCACTAATTCCTCCTGACATGTCCAATGTACAAGAGACGAAATCTGGTCATCCAGGCTTCTTAGGAGCATTCTCTTTGTACTGCTGCCAAGACAGTTTTGTTTGTTCTTCTAGCAGTTCATGATACTTTCAATATTCTTCTCTAACACCATAATGCAAATGTATTGATTCTCTGTGCTCTTCATTATTGTCCAACTTTCAGACACGTTTGAAGTGATTGAAAATACCATGGCTTGAGTTGGGTACACCTTACACTGACATCTTGGCTTTTGAACACATTAAAAAGGTCTTGTGCAGCAAATTTGTCTAATGCAATAGGTCATTTGATTTCTTGACTGCTGCTTCCTTACGTGTTGATTGTGGATCTTTGCTTTGGCAACTTCGATCTTTTATCATATTATTTATTGGTCCAGTTGTAAGGATTTTCATTTTCTTTATATTGAGGTGCAATCCACACTGAAGGCTGAGGTCTTTCATTTTCATCAGTATTTTAAGTCATCTTCACTTCCAGCAAGCAAGGTTGTTTCCTCTGCATATTGCAGGTTGTTAATGACTTTCCTCCATTTCTGATGTCACATTCCTTATAAAATCCAGGTTCTTAAATTATTTGCTCAGCATACACATTGAATAAGTATGGTGAAAGGATACAACCCTGGCACACGCCTTTCCTGATTTTAAACCATTTAGTATCTTCTTGTTCTGTTTTAATGACTGTCTCTTGGTATGTGTACAAGTTCCTAATGAGCACAATTTAGTGTTTGGAAATACCCATTCTTTGCATTGTAAACCATAGTTTGTTATGATTCACACAATTGAATGACTAAACACAGTCAGTAAAACACAAGTAAACATTTTTCAGGTGTTTTCTGCTTTCAGCCAAGATACATCTGACATCAGCAATAATATCCTTCGTTCCACGTCTTCTTCCTAATGCAGCTTGAATTTCTGGCAGCTCCTTGTTGATGTACTGCTGCAACTGTTTTTTAATTATTTTTAGCATAATTTTTTGCTTTCTTAATGTATGATGTTCTTGATGTTATCCCATAACTCTTCTGGTCTTCAGTCATTGGTGTCTAATAACATCCAATTTGTTCTTGATATTGTCTCTGAATTCAGGTGATGTATACACGAGGTCATATTTTGGCGCTCATGAATTTGTTTTCATTTTATTCAGTTTCAGCCTGAACTTGTATATGAGCAGTTGCTGGTCTGTTTCATAAACTTTCCTATTTTGGCAGATGATATTAAGCTTCTCCATTGTCTCTTTCCACAAATATAGTTAATTTGATTCCTGTGTTTTCCATCTGGTGAGATTCACATTGTTAAGTGCCATTGAGTCGATTCCAACCCATAGCGACCCTATGTAGGGTTTCTGAGGAGCAGCTGGTGAGTGTGAACTACCGACCTAGCAGTTCAAACGGCTTTGTAGTCTGATGCCTTAGCCCACAGTGCCACATCGGGACTCCATTCACATGTATATTCACTGTTTATTTGTTGAAAAAAGGTATTTCCAATGAAGAAATCATTGACTTGTAACATTCTGTCATTTGACCTCAGCATTATTCCTATCACCAAGGCCATATTTTCCAGATGCTGATCTTTCCTCTTTTGTTTCCAATCTTTCCATTCCAATCACCAGTATTTATCAATGCATCTTGATTACATGTTTGATATATTGCCGATTGAAGAAGTAGGTTTGTTGTTGTTGTTGTTGTTGTTAAGTACCATAGGGACCTTGTATAGGGTTTCCAAGGAGCATCTGGTGAGTTTAAACTGCTGACCTTGTGGTTCACACCCACCTTGCAGTTTTATCACTGGTTTTAGGGGTTCGCGCATAAATTTGAATAATAGTGGTATTATCTGATCTTTCTTGTAGGCTTATGGATATTATCCTATCACAGACAGCCTTGTACTTCATGCTAGAACTTGAAATTCTCTTTTTGAGGATGACTTAGATGTCACTCATCCTCAATTTGTCTTTCCCAGCATAGTAAACCATATGATTGTCTGATTCAGAAGGCCAGTACCTGTCCATTGTAGCTCACAAATGTCTAGGATATTGATCTTTGTGTTCTATTTCATTTCTGATGACTTTCAATATCCCTAGATTCATGTTTCATATATTCCACGTTCTGATTATTAATGGATGTTTGCAGCTGTTTCTTCTTATTTGAATTGCACCCCATTAGCAAATGAAGGTCCTGAAAGCTTTGTTTCATCCATGTCATTAAGTTCGACTCTACTTTGAGGTGGTGTCTCCTCCCCAGTCACATTTTGAGTGCTTTCCAACTTGATGGGCTCCTCTTCTGGCATGAGATCTGAGTGTTCCACTGTTATTCATAAGGTTTTCGTGCCTAAACATTCAGAAGTGGGCCATCTCTCTTTCTTCCTAGTCTGTCTTAGTCTGGAAACTCTGCTAACCTGTCCATCATGGGTGACCCTGCTGGTATTTAAAATACCAGTAGCATAGTTTCCAGAATCACAGCAACACACAAGCCACCAAAGTATAACAAAATGACAGACGAGTGGTAGTTTCTTGGCTATACTTTCTCCCATTATGTGGTGATTTAAAAACTTTAACTCTGAGGACAATATTAATTCCAAGTTCTAAGAGAGATGCCTCACTGTGTCTTACATGGACTACCGACTCCCAGGGGCCTAATCTTCTCTGTTTCTCCTAGTAAATCAACATCTTATCTACCAGATGTCTGGCACTCAGTGGGAACCTATGAATAAGACATGTGCTCCACTCTCCTGCTCTACAGCCTAGCTGGAGAGAAAACACTAAAAGACAAAAGCTGGGCAAGTGCAATAGTGCTGGGGTGCTGAGGCAGGGAAGATGGTGTGTGGGTTGGGACTGCTTTCTAGAAAGGGCTTCGTGGAGCTGGGACAAAGCTGAGAGGAAAGCTAAGCTGCAGGGGAGGGAAGGGCCTGGAGGAGCCACAAAGCAACTTCCATCTGAAATGAGAATTGGGATGAACATTCCTGACTCAACAGGGCCCTTCCCCAAGAATCTTCTTCCTATTCTTTTAGCTGTGGGTCCTGGAATGAGAGGTGGTAGACTGATGACACCATGTGGAATAGAGTGGGCAGGGTGGGTGGGAGGAGGAATGGGCAGAAAGGAGCTAGAGGCAGGGATAGGAGGGAGGGAGCGTGTTCAAACATCTAGGTATGGTAGGTGGCATGGGGTTTAAAGAGAGGGGGCAGTTAGACTAGTGCAAATTCAGGAAATACTTAAAGGAAGAAGTAAAATTTAATACATACTCAGTGCCAGAAACATATATGCTTTAAACTTGCAGAATGGAATGAAAATAGTCAAGATAAATGGCTTTCCCCCTCCTTCCTTTATTCTACTTTGTCTTTTGAGACAGTGAACCAAGAATACTTACATTAGAAATGACTGAACACAGTCACCAAAAGAAAGGAAATAGTAAAGATCAGGGCAGAAATAAATGAGATAGAAAACAGAAAAACTATAGAAACAATCAACAAGACAAGAAGCTGGTTCTTTGAAAGAATTAATAAAATCGACAGACCACTGGCAAACCTAACAAAAGAAAAGAGAGAGAGGACACAAATAACACGCATTAGAAACCACATGGGTGAGGTCACAACGGAACCAAAGGAAATCAAAAGGATAATAACAGAATACTATGAAGAGTAATACTCCAACAAATTTGAAAACTTAGAAGAGATGGATACATATCTGGATAAACACGACCTACCTAAACTTACATACAATGAAATAGAAAACCTAAACAGACCTATAACAGTAGAAGAAATTGACCAAGTCATCAAAAGACTGCCAACCAAAAAAAGCCCAGGCCCAGATGGCTTCACAGCTGAATTCTACCAAACATTCAGGGAAGAGCTGACACCAATACTACTCAAATTATTCCAGAATATAGAGGAGGATGGAAAACTTCCCAATACATTCTATGAAGCAAGCATAACCCTCGTACCAAAACCAGGGAAGGACGTTATTAAGAAAGAAAACTATAGACCAATATCCCTCATGAACATAGATGCAAAAATCCTCAACAAAATCCTAGCCAACAGAATTCAGCAACACATCAAGAAGATAATACATCATGATCAAGTGGGATTCATATCAGGGATGCAAAGATGGTTCAACATTAGGAAAACAATCAACGTCATCCACCATATAAATAAGAAAAAAGAAAAGAACCACATGATCATATCGATTGATGCAGAAAAGGCATTTGACAAAATCCAACATCCATTCCTGATAAAAACACTCAACAAAATAGGAATCGAAGTAAAATTCTTCAACATAATAAAGAGCATATATACAAAACCAACAGCCTATATTACTCTCAATGGAGAGAAATTGAAAGCCTTTCCTCTGCGAACAGGAACAAGACAAGGATGCCCTCTGTCACCGCTCCTATTCAATATTGTGTTGGAAGTCTTAGCAAGAGCTATACGGCAAGATATGGAAATTAAAGGCATCCAAATTGGCAAAGAAGAGGTAAAGCTCTCCCTATTTGCAGACGATATGATCCTATATATAGAAAAACCCAAAGACTCAGTAAAAAAGCTACTAGACCTCATTGGAAGATTTAGCAAAGTGGCAGGGTATAAGATTAACATACAAAAATCAGTTGGATTCCTCTATACCAAAAATGACAATGATGAAAAGGACATTAGAAAAGCAATCCCATTTACAATAGCCACCCAAAGGATGAAATACCGTGGAATAAATATAACAAGAGAAACAAAGGACCTATACAAAGAAAATTACAAAACACTACTACAAGAAAACAAAAGAGAATTACAAAAATGGAAGAAAATACCATGCTCCTGGATAGGAAGACTCAACATTGTAGAAATGACTGAAGCAGCATTTTAGTGGTTTCATCATCACTGGAAGATGATGCCTTTAGAGAGTGTCTGCGCCAGCTCCATCCTGTTGCAGATGAGCTGAGGCTGGAGGTGGTGGGTTACTTGCCCAAGTTCATACATCTTGTCAGAGCAGGATAAGCTTCTGGACTGGACACTTATAAACTGGAATTTTCTGCTGAAAAATTGGCTTCCTCTGGTGATTCCAATCATTCCTCTGGCTCTAGAATCTGCCTAGAGTTCAAGTCCTGCCTCTGTTTTTTTCTAGCTTTGCGATTTGAGGACAGTTAAAGTAACCCTACAAATGTATTTTCTCATCCTTATAATGTGGGCAATCTGGCATGCCATTGGGTTGCGAGGACAGCAGTTGAAATCAGTGTTTTGCATATGCTCCAGCGGAAAAGAGCTGAGAACACTTTAGCTCCCAGTGTCATTGACTTTATTACCCTGAACACAGAGCAAGGGAGCCTGGAGGCTGAGGGAGCAGCTGGCCACGGGTGAGGCAAGTGAGTGAGCTTTAGAGAGAGGGTGGGCAGGCAGGTGGACAGTAGCAGCAGGGGTGTGCTGGGGGAAGATTCCAGCACATGAAGAGTTCATACTAATGGTCTCCGTCTAGCCTATAAAGGGGCTGTAAGGAGTCCTATTCATAAAATTTTCAGTGACTAAATATTTACTAAATATTATTATACTTCAGACATATTGTCAGGAGGGACCAGTCACTGAAGAAGGATAATCATGTTTGTTAAGGTGGAGGGTCAGAGAAAAAGAGGAAGACCCCAACGAGATGGGTTGGCCAAGTGGCAGCATTGATGGACTCAAGTGTGGCAACAGTAGTGAGGTTGGCCCAGGATAGGGCAGTGTTTCATTCTGCTGTGCATAAGGTCGCTATGGGTTGGTACCGACTCGTTGGCACCTAACAACAACAACAACAGAGGAGGAGTCTTAAGGAGCTCTGGTAGCGTAGTGTTTACGAAATCGGGCTGCTAATCTCACGGTCAGCAGTTTGAAACTACCTGCTGCTCTGCTGGAGAAAGATGAGACTTTCTGCTCCTGTAAAGATTTGCAGCCTCGGAAACCCTGTACAGGGTCGCTATGAGTCGGGACCGAGTCCACAGCACATAACAACAAGGCATCCTGATGTGACACTGTAGGGTAATGTGCCAGAGTGCAAAGCCGTTTGAACTGCAAATTCCGCAGTTCAAGCTCACCAGCTGCTCCTCAGAAACCCTAGTCAGGGTCGCTATGAGTCGGAACTGACTCGATGGCACTAAACAACAACAACAAGGTCACCCTCTGTAGTCCTAGGGTGGCAGTGTGGGTTAATGCACTAGACTGAAAAGTCAGCCGCTTCTCAGAAACCGTACACTGGGTCGCTATGGGTTAGAATTGACTCAGCAGCAGTTGGGATTAACATGAAAATGTTCTAGAATAGCACTGCTGAGTGGTTATCAGGGAGGCAGTGAAAAGGGACTACAGAGTGGTTGGTGACCTGTAGAAGGATTTGGGCAGAGGTGGAACCATGTGAATTCATGATGAGTTACTGCTGAGTAGCTGTGTCTTCTCCCAGAGTCCCACCTCTGCCCAGGCCCAGGAGAGGGGCGAGCAGGCCATTCACAGAGCATAACCCAGTAGGACGCTGCAGAAGGAAATCCACAGAGCCTTAGCCAGGAAGGGAGCCAGGGGCAAGAGACGAACACATGTTTGCTTTCTTTTTTCTGTAGACACATACAGCCCCATCCGTATACACACAGGCCCCCCTTGACATCCTTCTGCTGTCCTTGAAACTTCACACGGCTCAACAGCAGGGATGTTTCCTCCTTCAGCTACAAATATTTTTAAAACATTTAGGAGTTTCAGTGCAAAACCATAGGAAAATAACACCCGATTGCCTTATGTCTTTTAGGCATTGGCCCCATTAGGGATTGGTGTTGCAACAGGAGAACAGGTAAGTGATGTCTGTGGTCAGAGCTCCATGACACCAACTGAGAATGCAGCCAGGCAGTGGGCTCCCCCATCTCTTGTTCTTTGAGTTCGAGAACTTTCCTATGCTCAGAAACGGAATCATGGTGCAGAGTTCAGAGTTAGATGTGTCTAGAAGGTGGTAGATTTGTCTACATTTCAGATAAGGTCATTCAGCTTTTCTGAACCGTCTCATCAAAATTTACAAGGAAGCAATTCAAAGATGCCTTTGCAGGGAAATAAAATGCACGGTGTGGTTTTCAGAAAGCCAGCTTCCAAATTGCATCAATAGTGTTGCGTGACTTTATTCACTGAGTAAACTAAGCACAAGTGCCTGCCAACGCCTGCTGCACATCCCACGGACCAGAGCTGTGTGAGAGGCTGAGTCTCAGCTCTCCCAGCAAAAGGAGCAGTGCTTTGCGAGGTTCGGTTGTGTAGCCCCCCACCATCTGCTCCTCACTCTGACTGTTTTTCATTGTGATACCTCGCTGCACCGCCCACTCACCAATGCTGTGACAGCTATTCCTTACTAAGCAAAGTGAGCGTGGCCTTCATACAACTCCCACTGTTCCGCTAGTACATGTGTAAAAGAAGTAAGTACCCGCACTATTGGGGCTCACCTAGTGCTGAGTGAGAACAGAGTACATGCAGTACAGGATCCCTGAAGGCCTTGGGGTTGTGCAGCTGAGGAGTGATGGACTTGTAATGACCATCAGCCAGGGGCAGAGACCTTGAAGAAGATCCATGCTGACTCTTGTTGGTATTGTTTGTAATTCTGTTTCTAGTGCCACAATAGAGTGATATTTAAGCAGCTTCTACAGGCCAATGCCCTGCAGTTTCTCCAGATTGACAGCTGCAGACTGGGAAGCGTCAATGAGAACCTCTCAGTGTTGCTGATGGCCCAGAAGTTTGGAAGTAAGAGCTCTGTGGCATCTGCAAATCACATGCCTGTCTCCCCTCCCCAATGATTCCCCTGTGATTCCTCCAGTGATCTTTTCTATTCACATGAATCTTCATTTTGCCATTTATGTTGTTTTCTAATTGTCATTTAGACATAATTGGGGAATCTGACAATTCTCATTTTGGAATTTCATTCTCCCAAACTTAATTATTTAATCACCTATGAGCTATAGTGATTAATTTTGGAAAAAAACCTATAGGCTTCTTTTTCACCCCTTCCTCTCTCTGCTCAATTCTCTTTATGGTTGTTGTAAGTGGAAACTATAATGCCAGGATGTATTTGAGAATTGTAATCAGAACAAAGTGGTGGTTATGTGCCGTGGAGTTGGTTCCAACTCATAGTGACCCTGCATAGCGTTTCCGAGGTTGTAAATATTGACAGGAGAAGAAAACATCTTTCTCCCAAGGAATCGTAGTTTCAGACTGCTGACCTTGAGGCTAGCAGCCCATCTCGTAACCACTACGCTACCAGAGCTCCTTAATCTGAATATAGTCATTGTAATAATTTCCCATTTCTCTGCCAGCCTCTTGGCATTAAATAGAAATCTTTTTTTCATTTTAGTTCCTGTTTGCCCCCATGCTGGTGGAGTTGGCCTCTGTGAGTTGGTACAGCACTTGATTATATTTGACTACATATCTGTCTCTGCAAGCCTTACAAACAGGTCAGTAACGTGGCAGTTTGCAGTCAGTTAAGCATTGGGCTAACTAAAGGGTCAGTAGTTCAAACCCAGCAGCCACTGTGTGGGAGAAAGATGAGCCTTCTGTAAAGATTTTCAACCTTGGAAACTCTGGGACAGTTCTACTTGTCCTCTATCAGTCACGATGAGTCAAAATCAACTTGACAGCAGGGAGGTTGCTTTAATGTGGCATTTACCAACAATTGGGAGGATGGCACAAGACCAGGCAGTGTTTCATTCAGTTGTACATAAAAGTAAAGTCACCATGAGTTGGATCCAATTCTACGGCAACTAATAAAAGCAACAAATGAGGCGTTATCTAAGAATCCCTTCTGCTTAACTAGGGTCCTCAATCAAGGCCAGATGTTTCCAGTTCTGCTGTTATGACCAGTTTAAGAGCTCTGTCTATGCAGCACAGCCCATACAGAGGCTGAGTGGGTTTTGCTCCCATTTCTCCACATGGAAGGAACCTTGATAGTTAGGCATTGGGCTGCTAGCTGCAGGGTCAGCAGTTCACACCCACCAGCTACTCTGAGGGAGAAGAATGAGACTGTCTGTCCCGCAGATATTTACAGCCTCAGGGTTGCTGATTTGTTATCCACTTGGTGACAGTGGGTTTGGTTTTGTACAGGGGGGCCCACCATTGAGTTGTTATTTGTACATTTAGGGAAGTGAGATCTTGATTCATTTTGATTTGTCTACTTGCTGAGCTGAGGGGTTTTGCAACCAGATGGAAGCCAGCACTCTCAAATCAGCTCCTATTTCTGATTTCCCAAAGCGCTGTTTTCATTCATTCATTCTCTGCTTGTGTTGAGTCCTCTTTCTGACACTAGTCTTCCAGGATATGGTTACATCTTCTTCCCTCAGTGCCAGCTTCTTGCTCAGTGTGGCCCACAGAAGCTTTCTCCTTAAATTTGGGCAATTTCCTTCTAGGTAGCTGGCATACTGTGTTACGCTTTTCTTTTCTCTTGGAATTAAATATGGTATTGCAGAAGATCACTAATGTAGAGAGTGCACGCATAGAAACATGCATGGGAAAGGCTGAGAGAGAGGATTCATAGGGTGTACATGGGCTGCAGTAATTGTAATGGTTTTCTTCTAAGCTGGGGTGGATAAGTCAGGTGTTGCTTTTTAATATGCCTGAAATCTTCTCTATACAGTAAGAACATTAGGTTAGAAATACAGAGGCCTGGAGTTCTGAAGCTGCCAGTAAGGAGGTTTTACATGCATCAGCCAGTTCGTGCGGATAATGAAGGTTGGAAGTAGATTTTCTTTTTTTCCGTCTTCCAAGTAATATTCTCTGAATCTGTAGTGAAAAAACAAAAAACGAACTTTTCCTAGATTTTTCTGCTTTTTGTCTCCTTTCATTTCAGTTCTTGCTTTCAGGATTAAGAAGGAGATTCCAACCAACTTTGAAAGATCCTACAAGTCTAGAGGGCTGAGGAAGAGTCCCATTTAGGTTTTAGTGCCTCATCTACCCACTGAGTGGGTAGAAGGGCCTAGTGCCCACTGCAGATTCTACTGCACTGGAGCACCCTGTACATGATAAACAGACACATGCTGTTATACTGCAACACACATGCTTTGAGACTCACTGTATGAAGCACTGTTTCTCGCTTATCGTTCAAAGCCTAACTGACCTCTCCCTACGTGAAGTTTCTTCATCTGTACCCTCTGTTCTTTATAGATTATATATGGAGCACACATTCCATATAATAGGTACTAGTAAGCGTAGTGGTTACGAATCGGGCTGCGAACCTTAAGGTCAGCGGTTCGAAACTACCAGCTGCTCCGCGGGAGAAAGATGAGGCTTTCTACTCCCGTAAAGATTTACACCCTCAGAAACCCTATACAGGGTCGCTATGGGTCGGAACCGACTCGATGGCACATAACAACAATAACAATGTCTGGTGAACGCACGTGTGTCCCCAGCACCTGACGCACAGCCTGCATGTCACAGCCCATCCTTAACAGATGACTACAGTCAGGCAGGAGTTGGTTCACTTGCCCAAGGTCCCTAAATTAGAATGTGGCTGGCACAGACTTTGAGCAGAGATCAGTCTACTTCTAAAACCTGTGCTCTTAATCTTCTGAAATCACCTTATTTGGTGATTTTTTTTCTTAAGTTTTTATTGTGAATTATGTGACAGTTTACATGAGAAAACATTAGTTTTACATGCATCCTATCGTATATCATTACATTGCCATGGTCACAATCCCCTCCATGTCATCATCAAACAACCAAAGGGTACACCCCACGAACCTGCTCCTCGGTCATCAGCACAGAGCCCCTCTCCCTTCCTGAGTCCAGAGTCCCCATCTGCTCCATCTCTCCACGTCATCATCTCTGCCTCCATCTCTGGCGTCACTGCTTCTCTGGGTAGGGTCCCACACTCCGCTCTTCTCCTTTAATGGTTCCAGGGACCTCTGCTCCTTGACTGCAAAGTCAACCATTCCCTCCTTTTGCTACAAAATGTTTACCTTTATATTTCCGACCTTCACAGTCAGTCCTGATAGCAGTTATTCACTGTTGTACCACAAGAGTCCTATCCCCATCTCCTTTCATCAGCCCTGTCCAGACAGATTGGATACCACTAAGTGGAGATTCTACCTTCCCCTGCACCCTCTGGATCTAGGCTCCCTCTTAAAAGCTTGTAAGCCAGTCACTTCTTGCTTTTATAGTCCCACCCCCAACCCCATTTTGGGTAGCCAATGTCCAAGTTGCCCATCCCTGTCTACCCTGTGTACCAAGGGAGTGGGAATGATTTGTTCCCTCTTTTGAGCTACTGCATCCATAGGTATAGGTCAGGCTCATCAAATTGTATTAGATTACTCTGTTTTCTCTCTTATTTTAGTCATGTTCTGATCATCCAGCCATTGAATCCAGGTCAAGTGGGTATTATCTGCAAGTGTGAGTATTCTTGTACATATGCCTTCTCTTCTTATCAACTAGGCACTTCACTCTCCACTCTAGTCCTCTGTGGTTTATGTCAGTGTCTCTGGGCCCAGGAGTCCCCAGGTCTTACCACACTGCTGGTCAACCAGGTCTGTACTCAGGTTCACAGCAGTCTATTGAATATTGTAGGGCTTAGCTCGCAGCTTCATTGCTGTTTTTCCCTCACTTCCCCTTATTGGTGACTAATGTGGTCACCAATCAGAGTGCATGTCTGCTCATGTATTCCCATTGAGTCTTAGTCTTGGAAGGGGTTTGCCCTGAGGGGACCCGACCACTTGCCTTGATGCCTCCTGGGCAAGCAACTTGCTTGTCCTTGTAGTAGTCAATCGGACTGCCATTATTGTTTTTTATTTTTCCCGTTGGTCTTTCTTTAAAGTATCTTCCGTTCTAGCTGCACCAGACTGGTCTGCTTGTCTTTTCTATTGGAGATTTCCCACCTCAGAAGATTCTGGATGGGGTTCAGGATTCCACCTTATGCAATGCACAGGCTCTGCAGGAAGCCTCCTTCACTGGGCAACTTCTAGCCCCAGTTGAGGTATTCCAATTAGTTAATAGGCTGAAGACGGACTTACAAGCTTTCAATGGTGATGTTTCTGGCTATTCCTTTCTGTACTCCTTAGGTGTCTATTTTACAATGGTAGGCAAGGGAAACCAAGATTGAAAAGACAGCCAAGCATCTTAACATTATTTCCTCCCTTTTACCCATTCAAACCATGCCTCAAATCCCTGTATCCCAGAGCCCTGTTGTTTCAAGGTTGTACATACATCATTTACCTCTGTCCCACTTATCCCATGCAAACCTGCCATATTCTCCCATCCACCTTGTTCTTCCATTCCCCTTCTTGTGTATTGTTCTCCCTTAACCCCCAGCTCCTAAGCTATCCTGAGTCTATCCCCTATCCTGTGCTCCACTTTTCCCTCCCTCCACCCCACACATCTTGGGGTAACCAGCAAAGAATTTTTTTTCTCCCCCTTTTAGTATGGGTTCTTTTAGTCTTTTACAAGAGTGGTCCTACACAGTATTTCTCCTTTTGTGACTAATTTCACTCAGCATAATGTCCTCCAGGTTCAACCATGTTATGCTGTGGCTTGCAGGTTCCTTGTTATTCTTCAAGGTAGCACAATATTCTACTGTGTTTATGTACCAGTTTATCCATTCTTCAGTTGATGGGCACTTAGGCTGTCTCCATCTTTTTGCTATTGAAAATAATGCTGCTATGAACATTGGTGTGCATATATCTACTCGTGTTATGGCTCGTATTCCTTGTGGGTAAATACCAAGTAGAGGAATCGCTGGATCAAAAGGTATTTCTATTTCCACCCTTCTGAGGAAGTGCCATAGTTTCCCAGAGTGATTGGATCATTTTGCAATCCCACCAGTAATACAGGAGTGTCCCAATCTCTCCTTATCCTCGCCTTTATTGTCCTCTTTTTTTTTAATGTTTTATTGTGAATTATGTGATAGTTTACATGGGAGAACATTAGTTTTACATTCATTCTATCGTATGTCGTTTCCTTGCCATGGTTTCAGTCCCCTCCATGCATCATCAACCAACCAAAGGGTATACCCTGCAAGCCTGCCCCCAACACTCCCCCGGTCTTCAGCACACAGTCCCTCTCTGTGGATCTAAAGTCCCCAGCTGCTCCATCTCTCCACGTCATCGTCTCTGCCTCCATTTCAGGTATCACTGCTTCTCTGGGTAGGGTCCCACTCTCTGCTCTTCTCCCTTTATGGTCCTAGGGACCTCCACTCCTAGAATGGAAAGTTAATCACTCCCCTCCTTGCTATAAAACGTCTACCTTTACATTTCCAATCCTCACAATCAGTCCTGATAACAATTATTCACTGTTGTGTCACAAGAGACCCATCCGCATTTCATTTCATCAGCCCCGTAGACAGATTGGATACTAC
>NW_006408621.1:7749066-7766739 GCF_000296735.1 Chrysochloris asiatica
CGCTTCATATGCATATGTAAATTGGACAATGAATAAGGAAGACCACAGAAGAATCAATGCATTTGAATTACAGTACTGGCAAAGAATATTTAAGTGCCACGGACTACCATAAAAACAAAGAAATCTGTCTTGGAAGTATAGCCAGAATGTTCTTTAGTAGTAGAACTTTGTATTTTGGACCTGTTGTCAGGAGGGACAATCTCCTTTGTCCCTGGAGAAGATTATGTTTGATAAACTGGAGGGTCATTCAAAAAAAGAGGACAACACCCAAGGAGATGGGCTGACACAGTGGCAGCAACAATGGGCTAAAATGTTAACAAATGTGAAAACGATATAGGACTAGTTAGTGTTTGGTTCTGTTTTGCATAGTATCATTGCACAGGAATCAACCTGATGACACCTAACAACAGAGACCCAAAAAAAAAGGGTACTTGCTTACAGCGTGAGAGCTAAAGCAAGAAGGCAGATCATCATCTTGAGATCAGCTGAAAACATGGGCACTGGGTGACTCTACTTTCTCGTTGCTCTGCATATGCCCACAATTGACTGAAAAAGTGAGTATTAACTGTGGAGTTACAAATAAAATCCAACAAATACACAAACTGGCAAATACTGACTTGGTGACTAATGAGGATTGACTGTATCAACTTTTGGAATTAATTCTCTGCAATTAGTTTTTCCACCATTTGTAACAGTTTTTGTTTTAGCCCCCAGAGCAGCCCACCTTCAGTCCTGTGATATGGGCGATCATGTAGGTGAGCAGGGCGTAGCTGGCAATGTTGAAAGGCACCCCCAGGCCCATGTCTCCTGACCTCTGGTACAGCTAACAGGACAGCTCACCATTTACCACATAGAACTGGCAAAGGGCATGGCAGGGAGGCAGCGCCATCTGTGGAAGGTCTTCAGAACCAGCACAAATGAAAACAAGGAGAAGTGGGAGTTATAAAGGGCATCACAAACATAGGCAAAACCAAGCAGTGAGACCAGCCAACTCCTGGTGGAGACAATGAAGGAGCCATTGAGCTGAAGCAACCTCTGAACCACACCTTTCCCTCACGTCAAAAGCAGACAACATGGACCCCAGGGGTGGCACACAGCTGATGGAAACCTGTCTAGAAACTGAGAACTTTTGGGTGATTATTAGTGGCTATGAGTAGGAATCAATTCAACTGCATATAAAAAAAATAGTTCCAAATAGAAATTATCTGTACCACCTTCATGGCCCCAAACTACAAATATGCTGTTACTGTTTGGTTCTGACTCATAGTAACCCTGTAAAGGTCTTCCAAGGACTGCAGGAGCAGAAAGCCTCATCCTTCTCCAGTGGAGCTGATGATCAGCTTGAACTGCTAACCTTGTGGTTCGCAGTTCAGTGCTTATCGTACGTAGTCACTGCGCTTCCAAACTAAAACTGTGGTGGTGGTGTGCTGGTGAGTCAGTTCTGACTCATAGTAACACTGTATAGGGTTTCTGAGGCTGTACATTTTTATGGGAGCAGAAAGCCTCAACTTACTCCTATGGAGTGGTTGGTTGATTCAAACCTCTGACCTTGCAGTTAGCAGCCCAATATGTAATCCGCTATGCCACTAGGAGGCATTAATTCATGTGGCATCTCAGGCATGTTCTCTTATATTCAAAGTCTGTATTATAGACGTAAATGTTCCATACTGGTATTAATTATGCCTTGGTAAAAATTCAACATCCCATTAAAAACCATCTATATGAGACCAAAAGGTAAACAATAATGCTACAGCAAAGATGATAAGGGGGTAGAGAAAGAGTACTGGAAGTGGAACAATCAAAATGCAATTAAAGAGAATGTTGACACACTGTGAAAAATTTAATGTCACTGAACGTGTTAACAAATTGTCAAATGGGAACTGAATTTACTGTGTAAATTTTCACTCAATAAAGTATTATCAAAAACAAGTGTAACTGTGAGGTAGAAGTGATCTAACGTGTCATCTGCCATAATTTCAAATGTTAAAAATGTTATGTGTGTTCTTACAGGCAATTAAAATCCCTTTAGGAGTAGGAATTAGTATAAATATACAAATTAATATGATCTGGATCCAGCTCAGCCATCTGAAGATGAAAATGGGCCAAGTGTGACTTGCCCAAGGTCAAGTGCCATGAGGTTCTGCCGCTGCCGGGCGCCTTAGCACAGTACAGTACTGCTTCTTTCCTCTAACAGCAAGCTTAGTACAAAAGAAGATGACTGTGCTGCTTTTACCTTTTGGGTTCCAAGCACACATTATGATTCTTCTGTCGTCAGGGTTGGTTTTGATTGTGTCAATAACCTTTTGCAGCTGGTCCACTCCTTGACCTGAATAATCTGTAGAGTTGTCAGAGAGAACATGTACACACACATTAATCACAGCATCTCATGCGATGGGCTCCAGAGGTGGTTTATTATAGTCCCATGACCATTTCTCATTTACAGGTGATGTTGAGTTCAAGTCCCTGCCTAAGCAGGACAGTTTGTCCTCTAATGCCATAACAAAATGGATTTTCTTCTCTACACAACTCCTTAAATATCTGGTCTGTTAAGAGTGTTACTTCTTCCAAAATTCTCATCTCCATATTCCTGACTTTCTCCAATCTAAACAATCCTAGTTTGTTTTTTTTTTCAGTATTCCCCACAGGAATACTTGTCATACTTCACTGACACAATCTACTATACACCCATGTCCCACAGCAACTATTGGCTCTAAAACAGAATGTATCATTTTCATTCTATACACTCCAACAAGCAGAGTGCTGGGGTTCCTTCTTGTAACCTAGATACTATCTTTCCAACATTTCAGGCTAAAATGTCAATTTAGCAGCTAAACACTCTTGACTTGTAATTATCAGGAAATCTCGGTACAGATTGTACCATCTTATACTTTTTTCCTCATTTCTGATCCTTTGCCTTCCTTCTGAAATGGATCTTAAAGCTGAGAAATGACTTTGCTAAGGGAAGTACATCTGGTTAAACTTCCACTCATCTGTGTCAGGCCGTCTTAGTCCAGTAGTTCTTAACCTTTTTGGAGGAAATGTCAAAAAAGGTAATTATCAAAGATTACAATAACAAAAAAAGATGAGCTACGACAGAATCCTTCTGTATCTTGTGGTGGTCACACAAACTGACACTGTGCTAACAGGCCGTATGTAACACTGACGAAGCTGGTATGCGCTCGGGATTGCACCACTGTCAGTTTGTGCCGGGTACAGGGGACCTCTCTGTACAAACTTTCCTGGCAACTTCTCATGAATGCATCATTATTTCAAAAGAAAAATTAAAAAAAAAAAAAACTTACAAAACAACTTCCTTATTGAGATCCAATAGCTTTGCATTCATACAGTCCTAAAGAACATAATTTTAATATGGTCCCTTAAACAACAATGCTTATTGAACACTAACAGGGTTTAGGGCACCAACAAGCCAGTGGAGTGGCCTCGAATCCTCAAGATGTCCTAGGACAGAGGGGCTGTACATGAGCAACCAACCTACAGGCCATTTACCCGAAGAAATGGTTTGGCCTACACCATTTTTAAGCTGCCTGAAGAGTTACCAACATTAAAAAAAAAATCTTATGATTGTATATAAAATGGCTTTTATTAAAGAAAGTATTCTAACTGCTCAAATTTGAGCTGGTTGGAAGTGAGCTATTATTGTCCCCTTTAGCTGGGACTCATAATTTACCACCCAGCCAGTATGATTGCGTCTTGTCTCCCTCTCCCCAATACACTAAGGCAGGCACCTGCTTTCTCCTAAGGAGAAGACCAGGGCAGGGCTCTGTGACACTCAGCAAGTGATGCCACCAACAGTGCCAGGGGAAGGAGGCTGTCAGGAGTGACAGGTTTCCTTTTTCCTTCTACCCCAGCAGAGCAGGAAGGTGGCAGTCAGGGAGCAGTGCCCCCACCTCAGTACCACCTATGTGTGCTGGCTGGGTCAGTGTGAAAACAGAACAGAGCAGCCACAGGCAATCCTGAGATTCCTTCCTCCTCATCCTGCACCTGGCTACCAACCACAGCACTCTGACAATGAGAGAAGAGAGCTGAAGTGTCATGTGCCCAGTAAGCACTCTCAATAAATGGCAGTCAGCGAGTGTGGTCTGACTTCACAGGGCTTAGTTGCGGTTCCTGGACATCCTTCACAAGGTCCGAGTTACATGTCAGTCAGCTCTCCACACACCAAGTTATTATTATCCCTCACGCTTCTTTCAATCAACTAAGCAAACACATGCTGTAAGGGTTCTCAGGGCAATCTGAGGTGTGTCTCTTTCCTCACCTGAATGCATCTCTTTATATTCTGCCCCAAAATGCCTCCACTGAAAGCCATAAACTGGGCCCAAATCTCCTTCTTCTCGGGTGGTGAATCCCAGGCTGTCCAAAAAGTCTCGAGACCCATTGGCATCCCAGATCTTTACTCCCTTGGCAGACAGTTCTTTCGCATTGGTGGATCCCTGGAAGAGATGGGAGATGGAGGGCAGCAGGCAAGTTAAGTGAGTTCTGGGTCAACTGTGCTGGTGATTCCAAGAGTCACCCCCCACACACACACACAGCCTTTCCAGTGGGCACTATCATGTGCTCAAAACACTGAATGAGGAAGGTGGCACCTCTTCTTTAAGCAGGCTGGTTTTAGCCCATACTCAAAGACCAATGGTACAGTGTGACCTCTGCTTTGGAACCACCCTTTTTCTATTTTCCTTTATTCTATTCCCCTCAACTAGGTGTTTTCTACACCAAACACCTCCATATCTTTTCATCATTCCCACCTCAGCTGACAGTTCTGTTTCTTAACTAAATGTGCTCTATTTCTAAAAATGATACTCTAAGAGGAATTTGGAGTCCTGGATTGACACTGTGGGTTAATACTCCAGACTGCAAAGTTGTTTGAACTACAAGGTCGGCAGTTCAAGCTCACCAGCTGCTCCTCGGAAACCCTATACAGGGTCACTATGGGTCAGAACCAACTCAACGGCACTTCACAACACAAGAGGAATTTAATGCTTCAAGAGCAGTTTGTTCAGTGTATCTTATACCTAGTATATAGCAAGCTTTTAGTCATCAGAATACTCAATAGTAATTCTTCTGGCAAATATTATCAGTCACATGGAAGTAAATGTGGACCCTAATGCATTTTTATATTGTTTGTTGTTGTTTGGTACCGTGGAGTTGGTTCCGACTCATAGCAATCCTATACAGGGTTTACTGAGGCTGTAAATCTTTACAGGAGGAGAAAGCCTCATCTTTCTCCCACAGAATAGCTGGTAGTTCCAAACTGCTGACTATGTATGAGGTTAGCAGCCCGATTTGTAACCACTACGCTACCAGAGCTCCTTTCTTATATATGCCACTATAAAATTAATCTTACCTCCAACCTACACTTACATACTTAATGGTGCTTTTTGCCAAGTATAAAGCCTTGTATTTATTTCTCTATTTCATCCCTTTAGACTTGGCCCATTACATCCCAAACTGTTCCTGATCGTGCATCCTCTCACCATCAGCCCGGTCATGGATAGACTTGGGCATAATGTGCTATAAAGGTCACTAGCTAGGCTGTGGTGCCGTGTACACCTGGGCTGTGCCAGGCCTTTCTACCTGCCTTCTCCTGATAGCTCCCTATCCCTGTAGCCTCACTATCTTCATCTATAAAGAGAACTTTAGTAGTATTTACCACATATGATTATTCTGATTAGAAAATATCAGCAAAATGCTTATTGTAGTTGTTGTTGTTGTCAGGTGCCATCGAGTCGGAACTGACTCATAGCAACCCCATGCACAGCAGAACGAAACAATGTTCGATCCTGGGCCAACCTCACTACCGCCGCCACACCTGAATCCATCAATGATGCCACCTGGCTGATCCATCTTGTTGGGGGTCTTCCTCTTCTTCTCTGACCCTCCACCCTACCCAGCATGACATCCTTCTCCAACGATTGTTTCCTCCGGACAATATGTCCAAAGTAGGAGAGACGAAGCTTAGCCATCCTGGCCTCCAAGGAGCACTCTGGCTGCACTTCTTCCAAAACAGATCCATTGGTTCTTTTGGCAGTCCATGGCACTTTCAGTATTCTCCTCCGACACCACAACTCAAAGGCATCAATTCTTCTACGATCCTCCTTATTCACTGTCCAGCTTTCGTATCCATATGAGGCTATTGAAAACACAATGGCCTGGGTCAGGCGCACCCTAGTCCTCAAGCTGACATCTCTGCTCTTCAACACTTTAAAAAGTTCCTGTGCAGCAGATTTGCCCAGTGCAATACGTAGTTATTGTAGTTATTGTAGTTAAGTGCCATCAAATCCATTCCAACTCATAGCAATCCTGTATAGGATTTCCAAGGAGTGGCTGGTGGGTTTGAACAGCCAACCATGTGATTTGCAGTCCAGTGCTGACCCACAGGGCCACACCAGAAGTCCAGCCATCACATTACAGTTGAGTTAGTTACATGTTAACCAAACCTTGTGGTTTGCAGGCCAGTGCTGCTCTTACAGTGGCCCACCAGAGGTCCAAGCTAACAGCTCAGTAATTAGCTAGTCTTAGAAATACTCCCTTGACCAGTTTACACTAGATAGTCCTACATAGCCTTTGTTTCTTCATCTTGTCTGCAGCTCCCTCCCAGAAAAGCAGTTACATTTGGATTCCTGCATTGTATTCAGCCACCAGTGGGAATAGCTCTACCAGAGGTGAATTTACAAGATGTCCCTCTCCTCCTGCTAAGATTTCAGAATCCTGAATTCAAGCTTTATGTTAAAACAGGTGAATGCACTGTACTTCTGAGCATCTAGCTTTCTTCCCTTTCTACTGCTAAGCCTGTCCCATTTTTTTTTTTTTTTTGCCTCCTTCAAATCACTTTTCACTCTTTCATACACTGCTATCAAAGCTTACCCTTCCCAGACACTCAGATGGAATTCTCATTTAAGAATGTGCTTGCCTTAGACTTCCAATGATGCATTTAGAAGTAGCGGCTCGCTGCCAGTAGAGATCAGCCAACATAGGACAAACTAAGCCCTGTCCCTCCTCCCTGAAACATGGAAGGCTGGAGTAGACCAAATCTAAACCCTTTCTAAAATGGGATATGCGGTGTCAGTTCTGGTTTGGTCCAAGGCCATGTGAGCAACGCCTAGAACTCTGTAGGAGTGAAATGTCAGAAGTGAGAAGTCCGTTAACTTCATAAGGTGGGAGGAAGGAGAATCACCATCAGCTTATCAGCCCAAAACTGGTTCTATGAAGCACAGGTGAGACATTGATCTACTAGGAAAACTTATCAATTCTGACAATAATCTTTGCCTCCCATGGCAATCTATTTTTCTGCAATGGCCACAAAGAACTCACAGACAATACTCACAATTATATGGTTTATTACAGAAGTTAACAGGCTGTAATTCAGGATCAGATTCAACTTGGATTAACAGTAACAAATGTAGGGCAGGATCAGTTCATCACTCAGGACAGCTTTCCATCCAAGACAGTTCTCAGCACCTTCTCAGCCATGCCCACTGGCAGGCTATGCTTCTCAGTGCTGCCCGTAGGTAGGCAACACTTCTTGGCCAGGCTGGCTGATCTCCGGCAAGTGTAATAGCTCTTCAACTCCAGGCAACCCATTCTGGCAGCAAGTCTCCAAGACTTCTGCCAGAAAAAGCTCAGCAATGTTGTTCTGTGGGCTGAGAAGCCCACTGCAGCTTCTGTGCCAGTCTCCCGGTTTCTGCTGCTGCTTGTGCTAATGTCACACTGTCTCTCACCTTCTTGTGTCAACTTCAACATTACAGCTCTCTCTTTCCCTGAGGCTACATGGTTTTCAGTACAGCGCACCCAGGTCCAAAGAACATACTCCACACCCAGCTCTTTTGGTGGTAGTGAGTTCACATTGACCTCTGTGGGATTAGTCCTTTAATAAGCCTACTCCTCCTATCTTGATCAAACTGGCCAATCCCTTCAGTAGGCCAGTCACCTCATTTGCATGTTGTTGTTGTTGTTGTTAGGTGCCATTGAGTCAGCACCGATTCATAGCTACCTTATGCACAGCAGAACGAAACAATGTCTGATTCTGGGCCAACCTCACTACTGTTGCCACACTTGAGTCCATCGATGCTGCCACCTGGCCCATCCATCTCGTTGGGGGTCTTCCTCTTTTTCTCTGACCCTCCACCTTACCAAACATGATATCCTTCTCCAGCGACTGGTCCTCCTAACAATATGTCCAAAATATGAGAGATGGAGTTTGGCCACCTTGGCCTCCAAGGAGCACTCTGGCTGCACTTCTTCTAAAACAGATCTATTGGTTCTTTTGGCAGTCCATGGCACTTTTAGGATTCTCCTCCAACACCATAATTCAAAGGTATCAATTCTTCTACGGTCTTCCTTATTCACTGTCTAGCTTTCGCATCCGTATGAGGTTATTGAAAATACCATGGCTTGGGTCAGGCGCACCTTAGTCCTCAAGCTGACATCTTGGCTCTTCAACACTTTAAAAAGTTGCTGTGCAGCAGATTTGCATAGCAACCAGTTAATCCCCCAGAGATATTTTACACGTACTCTTTGCATAGTAATTTGTTCAATGACTGCATGGGTTTTACATACTTTATTTCCATAGTAAAGTGTCCAAACTCTTTGCAAGATCGTGGCCTAGTAAATCACAATTACACACCCAGGGCCAAAAAGGCCACACATAAACAGAAACTTGCTGCACTGCAAGGAGGGAACCTCAGCTTCCTGCATGGCCAGAACTGAGCTGTCTTTTATGTCCCCTCCTACCAGCATGGGCCACAGTATTTCTGGTTCTGAATCAGGATGCAAGCGGGGCTGGGCTACTACTCACTATCACAGAATTCCCGCCCTTGCCAAAGGTACCTATTTGATTCTTTGGAAGAGATATGGCTTGTTACTGAAGCCCTTCTAGTATATATGAACATGAGAACATGGTTGGCATCTATAATCAGTGGTCTAGGCCCTGGTGATACAGCAATGATCAAGAGAAAAAGATTTCTGCTCTCATGGAGTTTGCAATAATTTTACCTCTTTATTGTCTGCCTTCCCCACTAAAAGGAAGAAGGCACACGTTACATATACATCAGATGATGTGACAGGTTGTAGAAAAAATGCAACAGAAGACGGTGCTAGGGCAAAAATTCAGTCTTAGGTTGAGAGGTCTGAGCAAGGTCACTGTGCAGAGAGAGACTTAATGGTGAGAGTCACAAAGCGTGCTCAAAGATTAGCAAGCAGCCAGTAGGGGCAATTGAGTAAACAGAAGAGCAGCAGCAGCCCAAGGTGTGTAACTGGGTCCTAAGAAGCCCTTACAAGGACGTTGGCTCTTACTAGTGAAATAGGAGCCGCTGATGAAACCACACAGGCTGAGGAATGACATGATTTGATTTGTAAAAGGATCTAGATGGCAGTTGTGCTGAGAACCGACTTCCAACAGAAAGACGTTCTTACCTTGATAAACCACAGCAACTCTTCCAAAACACCTTTCCAGAACACACGCTTGGTTGTCAGCAGAGGAAACTCATCTGAAAAACAATTTGTCATATAGGGTGGAGATGAGAAACAGGACACACCCTCCAGCTTTCTCAGTGGAAGAAAACTGCCCCTAGAGGTAAGATCTGGAGTGCCCACAGAGCCACCTGAATGGGTTGGGCTCCTGAGCAGGAGCAAGTTAGGGGCATAACTCAGACCTAGATAGCTCCTGGGATGCCCACAGGAATCCTACAAAATGTGTGTGTGTGTGAGGGAGGAGGGGGAGGCTAGAGCAGGAATGTTGTTGTTAAGTGCCACCATATGTCAGTTCAAACTCATAGCGACCCTGTATGAGATTTCTAAGGAGCTGCTGGTGGGTTTGAACTGTTGTCCTATGGGAAAAGGATAAGATTCCTGACTACCTAGTTAGCATTGGACCCTGTGGAAGAGGCATAAAGATAACTCAAAATGTGCTCCAAGACAATGCTGATGGCTCTCAACACCAATTCCGTATTTATTCTGCAAGAGAAAACTTTCTCAGAACTAGGATATTTGTTATTAAGAGCCACTGAGTCAGTTCTGACTCATAGTGACCCTGTATAGAGTTTCCAAGCAGGAGCTGGTTAGCTTGAACCACTGGTCTTGTGGTTCAAACCAGCATTGCAGTACAGTAGAAAAATGAAGAATAACTTTGAAGTATTTGTGGTGCTGTGGGTTAATGCACTAGACTGCAAAATCTGTTTGGACCACAAGGTTGGTGGTTCAAGTTCACCATTCACTCCTTGAAAATCCTAAATAGAGTGACTATGGGTCAAAACCGACTTGATGCCACTTAACAACAAAGCATGTTAAACCTGTTGTCATCAATCAGTTCTACACCTCAGGGTATCCTCATGTGTGTCAGACTAGAACTGGGCTCCACAGACTCGACAATTCCTGGGATTGTTGGATGTACATTACCAGGCCTTTCTGTCAGGGTGCTTCTCAGTAAACTCACGTCGACCATTTTTAAGTTAGCTGTTGGTTAGGTGCCACTGAGTGGGTTCCAACTCCTAAAAACACTATGCACAACAAAATGAAACACTGGTTTTGCATCATCCTCACAATTGTTATGTTGGTTGTCACTGTTGCTGTCACAGTCAATCCATCTCCTTGGGGGAGATCTACCTCTTTTTTTAATTGACCCTCTACTTTGTTGTTGTTAGGTACCATCAAGACGGCACCAACTCAAGCAACCCAATGCACAACAGAACAAAACACTGCCTGGTCCTGTGCCAAACTTACAATTGTTGCTACACCTGAGCCCATTACTGCTGCTACTTTGCCAAACCATCTTGCTGGGGGTCTTCCTTTTCTTCTCCCACTCTCCACTTTACCAAACATGACATTCTTCTCCAGTGATTGGTCCCTCCTAATAGGTCCAAAGTATGTGAGACCTATAGTTTCCAAGGAACACTCTGGCTGTACTTCTTTCCACACAGATCTATTTATTCTTTTGGCAGTCCATGGTACTTTCAATATTCTCCTCTAACACCATAACTCAAATGCATCAATTTTTCTATGGACTTTCTTATTCACTATCCAACTTTGACATGAATATGAGGTTATCGAAAATACCACGGCTTGGGTCAGGTACACCTTAGTCCTCAAGTTAACATCTTTGTTCAACACTTTAAAGAGGTTTTGTGCAGATTTGCCCAATAGCAATACATCATTTGATTTCTTGACTGCTGCTTTCATGCGTGTTGATGGTTGATCCAAGCAAAATGAAGTCTTTTGACATCTTGTTTACTGGTATAATGGTGAGAATTTTTGTTTTCTTTACATTGAGATTCAACCCATACTGAAGGCTGTGGTCTCTGATACTCATCAGTATTTTAAATCCTCTTTGCTTTCAGCAAGCAAGGTTGTATCATGTGCATATTGCAGGTTGTTAATAAAGTCCTTCACCAAGATTTATCAAGGTACACTACACCTTGGTATACTAAAGCAATGTTCCAACTGACATCTTTGCTCTTCAACTCTTTAAGCGGTGTTTTGCAGCATATTTACCTAATGCAATATGTAGTTTTGATTTCTTGACTTCTGCTTCCATGAGTGTTGATTATGAATCCAAACAAAATGAAGTCTCTGACAACATCAGTATCTTTTCTCTGTTTATCATGATGTTTAGTATAGGTTCAGTTGTGCGGATTTTAATTTTCTTTACATTGAGGTGTAACCCGTACACCTTCACCAGCAAATACTTAAGTCCTCTTGGCTTCCAGCAAGCAACCCTGTGTCATCTGTGTATTTCAAGTTATTAATGAGTTTCCTCCAATCCTGATGTCACGTTCTTCTTCATTTAATCCATCTTTACAGATTACTTACTCAGCATACAGACTGAATAAATATGGTGAAGATATAACCCTGGTGGGCACCTTTCTTGATTTCAAACTACTCAGTTCAAATTCACCAGCTGTTCCTCGTAAACCCTATAAGGTAGCTATGAATCAGAACTGACTCAAAGGCACTTAACAAATACTCAAGGTCGTTATTTTGGCTCTCATGGACTTGTTTTAATTTTCTTCAGCTTCAGCCTGAATTTGCATCTGAGCAATTGATGGTCTGTTCTACAATCTGCCCCTGACTTTGTTTTGGCTAATGATACCAAGCTTCTCCATGGTCTCTTCCCAAAGATTAATTAATTTGATTCCACCTGGTGAGGTTTACATGTATAGACGCCTTTTATATTGTTGAAAAAAGGTATTTACAACAAATAAGTCATTGGTATCACAAAATTCTATCATATGTTATCTAGCATTATTACCGAAGCTGTATTTTTCAATTACAGATCCTTCAGAAGGTCTTTGTTTCAAACTTTCACATTCAGTTAGTAGCTAAATACTTAATCTTTTGCTCCACTCAGGGACTCAAAGGCAAAGTAATCTGTTTATATGTACTAAAAATAGTTACACACTTTCTAAGCATGATCCTATTTAATCCTATAAACTACCAGGAGGTACTATTACAATCAGCATTTTACAGGCAATCAGGAAGTTTGCCACAGATGGCAGTGTGAGAAGGGAGGCATCAAATGATAAAAGAAAGTAAAATGTAAAAATTCATCTCTATATGCAGCACAGACTCAACCCACATTATCAGCTGATATTCCTGAAACACAGGGCACCTACTTTAACCAATATTGCTGTATTGAGCATTGTTTCTTTCACTTGGAACATCCGATAAAGCTGAAGACCAGTGCGGTTCAGTAACCTGCCCACTGAACTTGCAGTCTAAACAGAGGAGCTGGGTTAAAAAGCAGGTCTGTGGCTCTCTGGAGGCCACCTCATTTGGAGGTGTGCAGGAAGGTGAATCTCTCCCCTAGGGCAGAACTCCCCAGTCTGTCCCAGGCCCAGCAGCCGTATTTCTAGAATGGGTGTTGTTAGAGTCCTGATATGGGCATTGTAGGATAAGTACTGGATTGCTAACCACAAGATCAGCAGTTCAAACCCACCAGTTGCTCCTCAGAAACCTTATACAGACAGAGTCGCTGAGTCCGAATGGACTGGACAGCACTTAACAACAGAATGGGTGTCCTGGTGTGGCACTTGTAAGATAAGCATTGGACTGCTAACGGCAAGGTCCACCAGCCACTCCTCGGAAACCCTATACAGGGTCGCCATGAGTCAGAACCGACTTGAGCGCACTTAACAACAGAGTAGGTGTAAGCAACCCCGGGGGCACTGTGGGTTAGCCCTTGGGCTATTAACTGAAAGATAGGAGTGGCCTTCAAACCCACAGCTGTTCTTCGGAAGAAAGATGAGGCTGTCTACTTCCGTAAAGCAAACTCTGTACAGGGTCGCTATGACTTAGAACTGATTCCCTGGCAGTGGGCTTGGGAGAATGGGTATAGGAGTCCTTGGGTGGCGCAAACCGTTAAGCTCTATTATCTAAAGGTTGGCGGTTCATATCTACCCTAAATGCTTAAGGATCCGCTTCCGAAAGGCTGTGAAAACCCTACGTAGATCTGGTTACATTATAGAAATCCGAAGTTACACCCTTTCTTAAAATATCTGAGTAGATAGTTTTTAAACGAAATGGGTGCTCTCTCTTACCCACTGTCCTGAGCGCCTCCCTGCCCGCCCCTTTTGTCCATGGAAAGCCTGACCCCAAGTGTGGTAAGCTTTTTAAGCAGGACACTAATAACAACCTAGAAACACCTCTTCTAAGGATGAATAAAAACTCTTTTTGAACTCTAAAGACATTCGTTTCAGGAAAACTGGTTTGTGGAAACTGGACAGGAAACTGTCAGGAACTAGAAAGCCCATTAACTACACAAGCGCGCCCCCGACCCCTGCCGTCGCCCCGCCCACAAAGAACTTGTAGTCCCGGCGGCAAACAGAAGGCAGGGAGGAGGAGTTAGCTCCACGGACAAGCCTGGGCAGGTCTTTCCAGCTGCTAGAATGGATGGGGGCGATCATTAACCAAACATCTCTCAGGGAGACAGCATAATGAGGTGATTCAAAGCGCAGGCCTTGGAAGACCTGGTTTTCCCTCCCAGCTGTCACGCCCATCTGAGTGACCCAACGCAAATCATGCATCAAAGCTGAGCCTCAGTTTCGGAATCTCTAAAATGGGGTTAAGGATGCTTGCTGACATTATAGAGTTATTACCAGTACTAAAAGTTCATCACGGGGCCCGCGTCTGCTGTGCTGCAGTCCGGTGCCTAACGCGAAGGCTCCCCTCCCGAGCCCTCCCCGCCGCGGCGCGCAAGGGCGCAGTCACCTCTCAGGTTGTAGCGCGCCTGCATGCCAAACACAGACAGGGTGCCGGTGCCCGTGCGGTCCTCCTTCCTGACGCCGCAGCGGAGGATGTGCTCGATCTGGCCCAGGTACTGCAGCTCGCTGTGGGGCCGCGACGGCGCGGGCTCCTGTGCGGCGGGCGAAGGCTGCAGCGACGGTTCGGAACCGGCCACAGGCATGGCGCAGAGGGGAGGTGTTACTGGCGGGAAGGACTAACAGCCTTCCCGACGCCTTTTCCCGCCGTAGTTTAAACTACTCCGCCTCTTCCTGCTCTTTGGCGCCAGTTCCTCGCGACCCCCGACCCGGCCCCCGGAACATGCGCAGACCGGCGGACGCGAGTAGAAGTTAGCCGTTTTGGAACCTTGGGCTTAAAATGAAAGCCTTGGGCTTGTCTCCAGGTGCACTAGCAGCAAAGAGCTAACCTAGCTGGGGAAGTTAGGGATTCTCTAGCAAGGGGAACCTAGGAGAGTCCCCACATGTTCCTGAAATCCCCAAATAAACAAAACCTTGTTATTTGAAAATTGTTTTCTACAACTAAGGGGAATATGCTCCCTATCCTCCCTGAGGGCCAACAGCTGGAGCAAGTGAAATAATGAAGCTTTTTCACTTGAATAACCTGGTGTGGTGCTGTGGGTTAATGCACCAGCCTGCAATAGTCGTTTGAATCGCAAGGTCACCGGTTCAAGCTCACCAGTCACTCATTGGAAACCCTATACAGGGTCGCTATGGGTCGGAATAGACTTGACGGCACTTAACAACAATCTTGAGACTTTCTAGTTCTTAATACCAGTTTTTTTCCGTCGTAATGAAACGTTTATAGTATAAACCCAAGTGGATATGAATAATTTAGTAATGAGTTAAAATATACTTGTTGTTGTTAAGTGCTGTCAAAAATATACTAGGACGCGTTAAATAGTCTGTGGATAAATGGAATTAAAAGATAAACGTTTCAATGAACGTGTGGTACATGAAATACACATGTTTCAACATCATTTTTCGTCAACAAAATATTGAACACATAGTAGGCATTTGTTGCTCCTTCCAAGTATAATACAGGGGACAAAAGTTATGAAAATTTAGGCATAACTAGAGTAAGATGTGGGCCTGAGACTTAATGAAAAGGAATTAACAACACAATTCCTTTTCATTCCATAAAGTTGACAGATTTTTGTGGGTTCCCCCTTCCTCCCCACCCCCCCACCCCCGTTATCTCAAATAATTCTCTTTGCAACATTCTACAGTCTTTCGGCTAAAGTGCATTTCTCAAATGCAAGGTTAAATTTTTGTGACAGACCCCAGAAGGAAATAAATATCTTTAACCTGCAGCTCTGCCCAATCCGGTCAGAAAAATGATGTCAAATGCAAAGGATATTTGTACTTGGATATTTGCCTTTTGTTGTTGTTAGGTGCCATCGAGTCGGTACCGACCCATAGCGACCTTATGCACAGCAGAACAAAACACTGCCGGAACCTGGGCCAACATCACTACTGTTGCCACGCTTGAGTCCATCGATGCTGCCACTTGGCCAATCCATCTCGTTGGGGGTCTTCCTCTTTTTCTCTGAACCTCCGCCTTACATTCCATGTTCTGATTTTCAATGGATGTTTACAGCTGTTTTTCTTCCTTTTGAGTTGTGCTCCATCAGCAAATGAAGGTTCCACGGGATTCTCCCACGGGCTTTACTTCATTCACGTCATCATTGTCAGCCCTACTTTGAGGAGGCAGCTCTTCCCCAGTCACATTTTGAGTGCCTTCCAACCTGAGGGGCTCATTTTCCGGCACTATATCTGACACCATAGGTGACACACCACAGGTGACATCTGCTATTCATAAGGTTTTCAGTGACTATTCAGAAGTAGTTCGTCACTCCTTCGTTGTCCTAGTCTGTCTTCGTCTGGAAGCTCATCTGAAACCGGTCCACCATAGGTGACCCTTGTTTAGTGCCATTGAGTCGGTTCCAACCCATAGCAACCCTGTACAGGGTTTCCGAGGAACAGTTGGGAGCTTGAACCACCGACCTTGCAGTTCAAACGGCTGGTATTTAAAATACTGGTGGCATAGCTTTTAGAATCACAGCAACTCACAGGCCACCACAGTACTACAAACTGACACACGAGTGGTCTTTGGGTCTCTGAAAAAGAGGAAAATCATCCCAACGAGATGGATTGACTCGCAGCAACAATGAACACAACTGTAACAACAATTGTGAGAATTGTGAGAAACCTTGTCGATACTCGGGACGCTCTTGGCAACTGGCGAAGCTACATAAACCCCTGCCTAGGACCTTACCCCATAGGTCTCTGGAGGGAGAACTAGGGCCAACCGCCTTACCCTACATGAGAACACCAATGAGTTAATTTGTGCTTATGGACAAACGCTCAAGAAATCCAAACTACTCAGTTTGGCACCAAAGATTTTTATCTTCCTATCTGGAGGGTCAGAGAAAAAGAGGAAGACCCCCCAGCGAGATGTATTAACAAAGTGGCAGCATCAATGGGCTCAAGTGTAGAAACGATAGTGAGGTTGGCCCAGAATCGGGCAATGTTTTGTTCTGCTGTGCATAAGGTCGCTATGGGTCTGTACTGACTTGATGGCACCTAACAACAACAACAACAATATAGAGAAAGTCCCTACCCCCCCCCTTCCTTGTACTATGGAGTTAACAATCTTCCCCAGACAAGACTGCTTTTCCTTGATAGTAGCTTTCTTATTTAAAGTTACTCTCCCTGTTCCCTTTGAGCTTCCCCTATTTCCTTGATAGTTGTATTCTTATTTTAAACTTTCTAGTTGGCTAAACAAGTTTCTTCCCCTCCCATAAGCTTCTATCGTTAAGCTATCCCTGGACACATCCCCCCATTCTTGAAGGCAGACCACCCTAAGAGTTATTTTTCACAAGCCGACACAGGACCAGGCCCTGTTTCCTTCTGTTGTGCATAGGGTTGCTATGAGTCAGAACAGACTTGACAGCACCTAACAACAACAAAAACATTTATCTGTGCTGCAAATATGTTAAGAGCCTTCAAGTGGGTTCTGACTCATAGCAATCCTATGATAAAGGGACTCATAGCAATCCTATGATAAAGGGTCTCCAAGGAACAGCTGGTGAGTTTGAACCACCAACCCTATGGTTCAAGCCAATCTTGCAGTCCAGTGCTTAATCTACAGTGCCACAGATGGATAATATGGGGACTTACTATCTCTGAATTTTGAAAATTACTTGTTATTGTTAGGAGCCATCCAGTCAATACCAACTCATGTACAACACTATGTACACTATGTACAACAGAACAAAACACTGCCTGATCCTGGGCCAACCTCACAATTGTTGCCATGCTTGAGCCCATTGATGCTGCCACTTTACCAATCCATCTCGCTGGGTGTTTTACTCTTTTTCTTTGACCCTCCACATTACCAAACAGGATATCCTTCTCCAGTGAC
>NW_006408621.1:7767494-7769882 GCF_000296735.1 Chrysochloris asiatica
ATTCAGTGTTTCCATGTTCTGTTCGAACAACTGCCTCTTGTACAGATTCCTCATGAGCAAAATTAAGTGTTCAGGAATACTCATACTTCGCAATGTTGTCCATAGCTTGTCATGATCCACACAATCGAAAGCCTTGGCGTAGTCAATAAAGCACAGGTATACATCTTTCTGGTATTGTCTGCTTTCAGCCAAGATTCATCAGACATCAGCAATGATATCCCTCATTCCACGGCCTCTTCTGAATTTGGCTTGAACCTCTGAAAGTTCTCTGTCAATGTATGCTTACAGCCATTTCTGTATTACCTTTAGTAAAACTTTACTCGTATGAGATATCAAAGAGATTGTCCTATGATTTCCACATTCCGTTGGGTCACCTCTCTTTGGAATGGGCACAAATACGGATCTCTTCCAATCAGTCGGCCAGATTAGTTGTCTTCCAAATTTCTTAGCAGAGATGAGTGAGTGCCTCCTGTGCCCTCACTTTCTTCAAAGATTTCAATTTTTATTCCATCAATTCCAGGTGGCTTGTTCTCTGCCATGTCCTTCAATGTACCTTGGACTTCCTCCTTCAATATCATTGGCTTTTGATCATTTGCTACTTCTTGAAACAGTTGAACAACAACCAGTTCCTTTTGGTACAGTGACTCTGTGTATTCCTTCCATTTTCTTTTGATGTTTTCTGCATCATTCAGTAATTTGCCCAGAGAATCTTTCAATAACGAAAGTCGAGGCTTGAATTTTTTCTTCAGTTCCCCCAGCACAAGAAATGCTGAGTGTGCTCTTCCTTTTTGGTTTTCTGACTCCAGATCTTTGCACATTTTGTTATAATATATGGCTTTATCTTCTCAAGCTGATCTTTGAAATTTTCTGTTCAGCTCTTATACCTCCTCATTTTTTCCATCTGCTTTAGCATCTCTATGTTGGAGAGCAAGTTTCAGTGTCTCTTCTGATATCCATTTTGACCTTTTCCTTCTTTCTTGACTTCTTAATAAATTTTTGCTTTCTTCCTGTATGATTAGTTTATAGGGCAGATCATCAGTTTAACATTCAACAAATCATACACCTTGTTTCCTTACAATGATTATAATCCCCTCCATGTACCATCAGTTAACAGTATTTCTCTCTATTCACGTTAGCTTTTTTAAAACAAAACAAGAAAAACACTCAGGCATATATAATAATTTACAGTTCTAAAGGGCATATTCTGCAAGTCAGCCTCCTGGCCACCAGCTCTTAGTCTTTCTCTTCCCATGAATCTAGAGTACTCAGCCGCTCCCCCTCTCCCTGACTCCATCTCTGCCTCCATCTCTGGTGTAGCTGCTTCTCTGGATAAGGTCCCGCATTCTGCTTGTGCTCTTCCCCCTTGATGGTCCTGGGTTCTTTGTTTCTGGATGGTAAGAGTAACCACTCCCCTGTTTTTGTTACAAAACTTCTACCTTTGCAATTGTGACAGTCGCAATTAGTCATGATAACAATTATTCATTAATTGAATCATAGGAATCTTATCCCCATCTCTTTTTTTTGTTGTTGTTATTATTAATATTTATTGTTGAAATATTAAAATGAGAAATAAAACAATAATTCACTATTGCCAAGGTTATGAGTCTTGCTATGGCGCTGGACTGCAAAGTCGGTTTGAACTGCAATGTTGGTGGTTCAAGCTCACCTGCTGATCCATGCAAACCCTATACACGGTCGCTATGGGTCGAATCCAACTCGACAGCACATAATAACAACAACATTCAAGAATGTAATGTCCTAACCAATCCCCATCTCTTTTAACCAGACCCATCTAGACAAGATGAAAACTATTCAGTGGGGACTCTTTCTTCCCTCATGCACTCTGAAACTAAACTCCATCCTGAAACCTTGTAAACCAGTCACTCCATGCCTTTATTGCCCCTTCATTTTAGGTAGCCAATGTCTAAGTTGCCCATCCATATCTACCCTGTGTACAGAGGGGATAGCATTGATACTTGATGTGAAGAAGACTCCTTCCCTCTCTGTCGGTATTTAGAGTTACTACCTCCATGTGTATAGGTCAGATTAATTAAATTTTAGCATTTTACCCTTGTTTTCTAAGTCTTCCCTCAATTTAAGATAGTCTATTTTATCCTGTTATCTAGCTGACCTCACCACCTGGTTCTCTGTTCCTATGTGTTTACGTTCTTTCACTTTGTAATTGTTTTGCTCATAACTGACCACCCAGATCTTCTGTTCTTATAATTTTATTCTGTTCTTGGCTCTTCCATTTGTGGATAGAGTTCAGGGTGATACTGCTATGTACGTCTTTCTCTGATTGTTGTCTGTTCTTGTTGGTTCTCAGTCCACAGAACTTCCTTTAGGATGTTTTACATAGTAGGATTGGCTTTGGCAAAATCCCTTAGC
>NW_006408621.1:7772952-7781763 GCF_000296735.1 Chrysochloris asiatica
AGTGTTTCTCTGCTATTCCTACAGCACCACCGATGGATAATATGGGGGCTTATTATCTCTGTATTATGAAAATTACTTAGACATAACCAAACACTTGAGGAAATGTGTCACTGGGCCCCAAAGGCCTCAGGACCATAGTTCCAAGGAACACCAAGGTCAACTGACATGACAGTACACAAAGACAATGTTCTACATCCTACTTTGGTGAGTAGCAACTGGTTAAAAGCTCATGAATGACCATCTAAGATGCAACTATTAGTCTCTCCCTGTCTGGAGGAAAGAAGAGTAATGAAAATTGAAGATATATGTAGACAGTTAGTCTAATGGACCACGTGAACATCAGTCTCTACCACCCTGAGATCAGAAGAACTAGATGGTGCCCAGCTACCACTAGCAACTACTCTGAAAGGGATTATATTAGAAGTTCCTAGATAGAATGGGAGAAAAATGTGGGGAAAGGGGGGAATTTAATAAAAATGACAAGACTTATTGGTTGGATAGCTATGTGTGGAACACCTGAGACTTTGGCCCTTTGCCACCCTTCAGGTCTGGAAATGGACTCTTCTTATGACTCACTTTTCAGCCAAATAACAGCTAGTCTATAAAGGGCACAGCAACACTAGTGAGATACACACACCTTAGAATAATCAACCATTTGAGATAAGGGTATCATTTACCAAAGGACATATTTCAGAAGAGTAGAGAAAGAAGGAACAATAGAAACAGGAAACAAAGGGAGGAAATGGGATAAGTGATACTGCATTGAGGTAATTGCAATCAATGAAATGAAACAAAATGTATATGATTTTTTAAATATAAAATTGATCTGATCTATAAGTCAAAAAATAAATAAAAGAAACAATGTCATATGCATTTATGTGATACAAGGTCTTTACAAAATACATGGAATCCGAAAGACAATTTACAAAATAGCTATCCAGGTAGCTTAACTGGAGGAAAGTAAAACAAATTTAAAACAAGCCAGAACATTTCAGGGACTATTTCCCAGGCCCTGTGTAAGTCTTCAGGTCCCTGGGTGACACCGTTTGCTTTTGTGTTAGCCATTCAAACCAATCCAGTGGCTTGGCTGAAGAAAGACCCAACCATCTGCTTTTGAAGAGATCACAGCCAAGAAAACCCTACGGAGCTCAGTTCTACTCTTAAAACATGAGCTGACTATGAGTCAGAGTCCACTTAAGGGCAACAGGTTTGATTATTCCTTTTTGTTCGAGCTTAGTAAGTGTTCACAAAGGCCACAGCATTTGGTTATAGGATAGCGATATTTTAAATCTGTTTAATCCACAGTTCTAGGCTGGCCTTTCCTTAATCCTTTCCCTTCCTCAGCACCCACTGGCCTCCCCTATATCAGTGCTAATAATATTTTAAAAGATGTTTATATTTCTTTTAGTAATTATGATCCTCCTGGGTTATACTGTTTGGATAGGATGGTTAGGGTAGGCTGTCTCCAGAAAGAGGTGGGCATTTTTTTTTTTTTTTTTTTTGATGGTCATTTAGAAAGACCATCAGATGCCTAATTAGAAAACCTGAACTCACAAAGGAGGCGTTTTATAGGAGTGGAAATTCAAGCTCTCTGGCCCACTTCCTGTAGAATGAGGCTACAATAGTCTTGCCAGATTGGCTGGAAATTACAGTAGTGCTAAATTGGCTGGGAAGTACAATATTTCTCAAAGGGATTCTGTCATCATTTGGGCTGGACAAGATTGTTCTGCATTGCAGGCCTTTTAGCCTGTCTGCTAGAAAGCTAACTACAAATGTAGGTACTCCTTCTTCGGCCCTTCATGCCCCGCACTAACCAAAAAATGTTTCCATATGGTGAGTATGCCAGACTAGAAATAGAAAAACTATGCTTAAGTCTAGATTAAATAGTTATTGTTACCCTCCGAAAGAAGGCCTGGTTGCACAATTGTTCCAAGTTCTGCTGTTAATTGAAAGGTTAGTGGTTCAAATCTACCAACTACTCCTCCGGAGAAAGATGTGGCAGTCTGCTTCTGTAAAGGTTATAGCTTTGGAAGCCCTATGAGGGACTTCTATTCTGTCCTAAAGGGTCAATATGAATTGGAATCTACTCAGTAGCAGTGGGCTTGTTTTTGGTTGTTGTTGTTGTTGTTATAGTGACCTTATGCACAGCAGAATGAAACACTACCCAATCCTGGGCTAACAGCATTACTGTTGCCATGCTTGAGTCCATCGATGCTGCCACTTGGCCAATCCATCTCATTGGGGGTCTTCCTCTTTTTCTCTGACCCTCCACCTTACCAAACAAGATATCCTTCTCCAGTGACTGTTCCCTCCTGACAATATGTCCAAAGTATGAGAGACAAAGTTTGGCCATCTTGGCCTCCAAGGAGTACTCTAGCTGCACTTCTTCCAACACTGATCTATTGGTTCTTTTGGCAGCCCATGGCACTTTCAATATTCTCTTTCAACCCCATAATTCAAATGCGTCAATTCTTCTACGGTCTTCCTTATTCACTGTCCAACTTTTGCATCCATATGAGGTTACTGAAAATCCTATGGCTTGGGTCAGGCACACCTTAGTCCTCAAGCTGACATCTTTACTCTTCTACACTTTAAAAAGGTCTTGTGCAGCAGATTTGCCTAATGCAATATATCGTTTGATTTCTTGACTGCTGCTTCCATGAGTGTTGATCATTGATCCAAGAAGATTTTTGGTTACAGAGATCTCTGTGTATTCCCTTTGTTATTGTTCTGGAGCCCTGGTGTGGTGCTGTAGGATAGGCACTAGACTGCTAACTGCAAGGTTGATGTGTCAAACACATTAGTTGCTCCTCAGAAACCCTACACAGTGTCTCTGTGAGTAGGAACCTACTTGATGACATGTAACAACAACATAGTTCTAGTCAGATATCTGCCATACCACAAGATGACTCTTAAGCACAACAATAGACTGCTTTTGCCACATGGAGCTTCCTCTTCATTGTCAGACTGCTGTTGTTGTTCTTAAGTGCCGTGAGTCTGTTCCCACTCGTAGTAACCATGTATAGGGTTTCTGAGGAGGAAGTGTTGAGCTTGAACTGACGACCTTGAGGTTCAAAGTGACTTTGCAGTCCAACACACTAACCCTCAGTGCCACACCCAGACTCTGAGATGATAATAAAGGAGAGAGCGGTTCCCTTGAAGGTGACTGCACCATAAATGTTAGGTAGAATGAAAGATTTTCTCCAGATGGTCATATTCATCCCTCTATCCATCTGCTCATTCATTCATCCAACAAGCATTCATATCATGCCTACGGCACATCAACAAAGAGCAAGACATTCTAGGAAACTGACATTCTAGCAGACACAAAGATTACAAAAGTACACTAGCAAGATATTTGCAGTCACAGCGCTATGATGATGAAAATACAAATGATGAATCCAATAGAGCTGGCACGGTGCTATGGTGCTGAACAGTTTTCTGTAGAGCTTCCAGACTAAGACGAAAAAATCTGGCAATCTACTTCCAAAAATTGTTGTTATTGTTGTTAATTGCCTCAAGTTAGTTCTGACTCATTTGTTGTTGTTGTTAGGTGCCATCAAGTCAGTACTGACCCATAGAGACCCTATGCACAACAGAACAAAACACTGCCTGGTCCTGAGCCAATCTCACAATTGTTGATACACTCGAGAGCCCAGTGATGCTGCCACTGTGTCAATCTGTCTCCATGGGGATCTTTCTCTCCTTCTCCAACCCTCCACTCTATCAAACATGACATCCTTCTCCAGTGACTGGTCCCTCCTGACAACACATCCCAAGTATGAGAGATATAAGTCTGGCCATCCTGACTTCCAAAGAGCACCCTGGCTCTACCTCTTCCAACACAGATCTGTTGGTTCTTTTGGCAGTCCATAGTACTTTCAATATTCTCCACCAATACCACAACTGAAATGCATCAACTCTTCTATGGTCTTCCTTATTTACTGTCCAACTTTCACATGCATATGAGGTTATTGAAAATACCATGGCTTGGTTCAGGCACACCTTAGTCTTCAAACTGACATCTTTGCTCTTCAACACTTTAAAGAATTTTTGTGCAGCAGATTTGCCCAATGCAATACACTGTTTGATTTCTTGACAGCTGCTTGCATAAGTGTTGTTAGTTGATCCAAGCAAAATGAAGTCACTGACAACTTCAATCTCTTCTCCATTTATATGGATGTTGTTTGCTGGTCCAGTGGTGAGTGTTTGTTTTCTTTACACTGAGGTGCAACCCATACCAAAGACTCATAGTGACCCTATATATAGGGTTTCTGAGGAGTGGCTGGTAAATCTGAACTGTCAACCTTGCAATTCAAGCCAATCTTGCGATTCAGTGCTGGTGCCACACCATGATCATAGGACTTGCATTGACTAAGTTTTGTAATGATGTGATAATGAATGACATCATTCCAAAAATTAGCCAATGAAAATCCTATGGTTCAATATGCAACTGATTATGAGGATGGCAGTGTTTAGTTTTATTATGGTCACCAGGAGCCCTGAGTGACTCCAGTCCAACTAACAAGAACAAAGGGCTAGAGACAGGTTGGATGGAGAACTTTACATCCTTAAAAAGGAACAGTCTCTCAGAGGAGTCCACATTTGAGCTGAATCCTGAATAATGTGAAGAAACCAGCATGGCATGATCTGGGGGGTGGGGGTTCCAATCAGCAAGTGCATTTTAGCAGCAGGTTACAAGTGCCTGCATCTATAAAAATGAAAACTAGGGATGGTATTAATATTGAATCCTATCCTATCCGAGGAAGAAATCATATTTATTAATAGATACATAGAGGAGGAAAGACTCATCATCTCCTTAAGACACATATTGCAATTAAAATTTTTATATTGGATAATTATAGACTTTGTAATGCATTTATGTCATTGTGATTAATTATGTGCAAATATTAATTATAACAAGAACACAATGCAGATAAATTAATACTCAGAAACTTGTGGTCACAGGAAATGTTTAGTTTTTAGATTTTACTGCTCAACAAAAGATGTTTCAGTATTAAAATATAATGCATTAGAATATAATTCTCAGGGAAGTCACATGAAAATAACAGTTTAAGGAGAAAATGGACTGAAATTAAATTTCTCACCACTAAAGAAAAACTTTTTATACAAAAGTAAGTCAAAATGTATTGCGCCTAGGATTCCAATTCATGCACTGTTATTGTTGTTAGATACCATGGAGTCAGCTCAATTCTAAGAGACTCTACACAATGAAACCCTGCCAGGTCCTGTGTGCCATGCTCACAATTATTGTCATGTTTGAACCCATTGTTGCAGCCACTGTGTTCATCTCTGTCACTGGGGATCATCTCCTCGGGTCTTCCTTTTTACCAAGCATGATGTCCTTTTTTAAACAAAACAAAACAACCTATTATTATTAATCGAGTGAAGGCTTACAGAGTGGATCATCAGTTTTGAATTCAATGCATGATGTCCTTTTTCCACCTGTATCCCTATAAAAACAGACTTGTCTGTTCTTCTGACAGTCCATGGTACTTTCAATATTCTTTGACAACATCACAATTCAAATGTACCAATTCTTCTTTGGCCTTCCTTTCACATGCGTATGAGGCAATTGAAAATATTATGACTTACATCAAGTGCACCTTAGTCCTCAAAGTCCTCTTTACTCTTTAATATTTTAATGAGATCTTTTGCAGGAGATTTGTCCAATGCAATACGTCACTTTATTTCTTGACTGCTATTTCCATGAGCTTTGATTATAGAGCTAAGTAAAATGAAATCCTTCAACTTTAATCTTTTCATGCATTGTTGTTGTTGTCAAGGGCTATCTGGTCAGTTCTGACTCATAGTAACCCTGTATAGGATTTCCAAGGAGTGGCTGGTGTGTTTGACCCACAAACCTTGAGGTTAGCAGTCCAGTGCTTATGCCACAGTGCCACAGGAGGACTCCTTAGTCCAATCAAAAGGTCCAATCAAAATAATGGTTTCCAGTGGCTGGGCCAGTTAAATTCAAGGCAGATAGATTAGCTCAGAGGGTTAAGGTGACTGATTTTTTGGGGGGTGGATTCTAAAGGAGTAATCTTGATAGATTTTCTTAAAGGACACAGAATAATCAGTGTCTTATTAGAAGTTTTAAGACAACTGAAAACTGTATTGGTGAGAAAAAGACCAGAAAATTTGTCCGAGGAATTTTTTTTCAATTGCAACAATACACTTTAAAGAAATTTTGTGCAGCAAAACTCATTCTTCTGGGGTAGCAAGTGCTGCCCTGGGAGAATTTTGATGGGAAACCTAATCCCATCCACCTTATGTTTCTGATCTTGGTCCTTCAAACTTTTTTCTATTCCCAAAGTCAACATTTAAAAGGAACATGATTTGAGTCCTTTGAGGACTTTTTTTTTTTAAATGTGATATAAATTGAAGAGCAAAGAATTCTTCAGGGAAGGATTAGAGAGAAACACTGCTTTCAGAAGTATATAGACCTACATGGAGACTATTTAGAGAAACAATAGCTTGTACTTTTGATATTTTTGTTTAATAAAGGTATCTATGGTTTTTTAAGCATTACTTTTTTATTTACCCTTGTATTTGTTTAAATGAATGATATCAAGTTACTCTTTATTGGGTGCATTTTAAAGCACAATGAAATAGTTTTATTTTAAGAATCCTAATATTTATTGTTGTTGTTGTTATATGCTGTGGAGTCGGTTCCGACTCATAGCGACCCTTTACAGGGTTTCTGAGGCTGTAAATCTTTACGGGAGCAGGAAGCCTCATCTTTCTCCCTCAGAACAGCTGGTAGTTTCGAACTGCTGACCCTGAGGTTCACAGCCCAATTCGTAACCACTACGCTACCAGAGCTTAACAACAACAATATTATAAGGCATGGGAAAAACAACATTGTTGCCACCCTTTAAATTTAGGATGAAAAATTCTGACCAAGAACATACGTAACTTTTGCCGGTTCCTTTCAGGGAGTATGAGAGGTTAGTTCTCTAGAGCTGCCATAACAGAAATACTACAGATGGTGGTTTTAACAAACAGACGTTTTATTTTCTTACAGTTTAGAAGATAAGAAGTCTGAATTCAGGGTGTTGGCTCTAGACAAAGGCTTTCTCTGGAGAATTCTAACAGAGAGTAAGGTGGTGAAAGCAGTCCTGAGGGGGAAGACAACATGTTAATCAGTGACCCTGCCGCAGGCAGTCACAAAGAGTGGTAAACATTAGACAATACAAGTTGCTTGGAGGACTTAAGGAAACCAGTGAAACCAGTTTAGAATTGAAAAAGGTTAAGTATCCTTTGGAAGACAACAGTGCTTCAATAGCCCTGTGTAACCTGTGAATGAACCAGCTGGGTTCTGACATATAAATGTGGGCTGCAGGGAATTTGACAAAGTGATCCCCCCTACCGCCTCATATGCTGCAGTCCCAAACATAACATCCCTGTTGGAAACCTTTAATAGAAATCTGGGTATAAGGAGCCTGGTAGTGTACTAGGTTACCCAAAGTCAGCAGTTCAAATACACCAACTGGTCCGTGGGAGAATGATGAAACTTCCTGCTCCTATAAAGATTTTACAACATCAGAAACCCTAGGCAGAGTTGCCGCGACTCAGAATCAACAGTAGGAGGGCACATACCACGCTGTTTTAGTCCTGAATAATGCATTCTTTAAAGGAGCTCTGGTAGCATAGTGGTTATGAATCGGGCTGCAAACTGTAAGGTCAGCAGTTCGAAACTACCAGCCGCTCAGAGGGAGAAAGAGGAGGCTTTCTGCTCCCGTAAAGATTTACAGCCTCGGAAACCCTGTTCAGGGTCGCTATGGGTCGGAACCGACTCGAAGGCACTTAACAACAACAACAATGCATTCTTTAAGGAGCTCTGGTAGCGTAGCGGTCAGCAGTTTGAAACTACCAGCTGTTCCGCGGGAGAAAGATGAGGCTTTCTGCTCCCGTAAAGATTTACAGTCTCGGAAACCCTGTACAGGGTTGTTATGAGTCAGAACCAACTCCAAGGCACACCACCACCACCAATGCATTCTTTTTTTTTTAAGTTTATATTGTGAATTGAATGAAGGTTTACAGAGTAAATCATGAGTTTTACATTCAACAAATCATACACTTTGTTTCACCTCAGTGATTGAGAGCCCCTCAGTGTAACATCACTTTCTTTACTTCCTCTCTGTTCTATGTTTCCATTCCTTCTTCTTTCCCACCCTTTCTAAAAACTTTGTCCTTGGGTAAAAGTTGCCCTCTTGATCTCGATGGAGTGATTACCTCAGTGTTGTTGTCTTCTCTACAGGATTTATTGCTTGAATGTCAATGCATTCTTTAACATCACTCCAGCTTTGTCTGCTCAGGACCAGTTTGCCTTCACCTGGGAGGAACAGCAATGGACATTCCAGGTGCTGCCACAAAGCTATCTACACAGCTCCACTATTTATCATAGTGTGGGTGCTAGTACAGATATTTCCTTTCCCCTTACTGTTCCTTGATTTCATTACACTGAAGACATCATGTTAACTGCTAAAGATGTTTCTCTGTTCCAGGACTGTCTAGACATCCTAATTATCCACCTGCATGTGAGAGGATGAGCTATGAACTCCCAAAAGGTGTAAGGGCTAGGAATATCAGTAAAATTTCTAGGGGATGTCTGGTCAAGTAAGACTCATGTGTTTTGTCTGAATCAAGAGTTTATAAGATACAACCTCTGTCTCTATCTCAGGCATCTCTGTTTCTCTGGGTAGGGTCCCGCTCTCGGCTCTTCTCCGTTGATGGTCCCAGAGGCTTCCGCTCCTATCCTGGAGAATTAATCACTCCCTTCCTTGT
>NW_006408621.1:7782668-7790735 GCF_000296735.1 Chrysochloris asiatica
TTCAAGAGGTATCCTCTATTCTTCTAGCTGCTCCAGGCTGGTCTGCTCATCCTTTCAAGTGGAGATTTCTCATCTCTGGAGATCTGGATGTGGTTCCTGTTTCTACCTATAGTTTTATGTATTGCAAAGGCTCCACAGGAAGAATGTTTTAAAACAACAAATTTGAACCCTTATGGGCAAGGGCTCTCTAGCAGAGTGGATCAAAGTGTTGAGGCTTTGAGCCTGATAAATTTGGTTCATGCTGAGGCTATAGTCCCATATGCCAGGCTAGGAACCCTGGGTGGCCCTCCAACAATGATATGAGTGATATGACATACTCTGGAAGCTTATCCATCAGGATTACTACTGGGACAAAACAGCCTGGTCCTTTGAACACCTCAGGACCTGGCACTGGAAAGTAGAACCATCTTTTGGAGCTTGTTATGGTTACCCCACTAGGGTGGATTGGTTACTTTGTCCCTCTGAGATGGAGGAACCAACTGCCCTACTGCCTTTCCTACTGCTTGGAGAACCTCAATAGTCACACTTCACATGGACTGGTATGATGAATGGCACAAATGGAAATGGGTCTCCTTCTAGAGCATACAGCAAAATGGGTAAATTTACTTACAAACCCTCAGAAGACCTCCCTGGGGTAGTACATATGGTACACTCAGCCAGGGAGAATTTTTCTCACCACTTGAGGGGAAGCCACACGTGTGATCCTAATCGAAGGGAAAGATTTACTCCTCTTGGTATCTTCTAAACACCTGTCTTTCAGATCACAGGTGTGCCCCACTCTGCTTTCTTTCCTTTGGGCTGCCAAGGTCTTCCTAGTGAGCACTCACAGCTTCAGCAAATTCCCCCACAAAAGTAGCTGCTGGTCTGTGGCTAGTGTCCCTTCTCCGATGCTAAAGGCATGCCTTCGAGCATGAGCCAGAACTGACTGGGTAGCCTTGGGAGATGGATTCATTCTTCTGGGATTAAGTGGGGTATAGCAGGAGAAGGTTGCACAACATTACCTTTTCCTGGACTTAAACTGTTGCAGAAACCCGCATCTTAATAAGAGATCATAGCGCTTCCAGGTTGCACTCACAAGAGGGCATTTACCATCTCTGGGACAGTTTACGTTGGTTGGCACCTGAACAGGGTGTACTGATAAAACCTACCTCTGTATTTAGCTGAGTAGAACTCCATGGCTTCTCTGTCTCCCTCTGAGTACTCCTCCCAAATTGTGGATTAGAGTCCAGTAGCAACAGGTGATAATACTGAATGCTACTGAATGCTGTACTTAGACACTAGACGACCAGAGGAGCTCTGGTAGCGTAGTGGCTACGAATCGGGCTGCTAACCTCAGGGTCATCAGTTAGAAGCTACCAGTTGTTCCGTGGGAAAAAGATGAGGCTTTCTGCTCCCATAAAGATTTATAGCCTCGGAAACCCTGTACAGGGTCGCTATGAGTCGGAAGCAACTCCACGGCACATAACAACAACAACAACAACCAGAACATTAGTGCTTTATCAGGCCACAAGAAGAAACAGACAGAGGCCTTGGACACATTGTGGTGCTGATCTGCTGTGAATGCCTGGTTTTCTTCCTTTCCCTCTGGCTGACAGGTTGTTGTTTCTCAGATCTTGGTCTTTTCCTGGGTGTAGGTTTGCTCTGCTGTGTTTGTCTATATTGCTGCTGTGGTCTATGTCTCCACCTACAACAACACTGTCTATCCCTACCTACACAGCTGCAGAACCTTCTCTCAGGGCTCTCAGGGACCTTTCAGAAGTCGGGGGACATGACAGATTGTAAAAGCTGGCATCAGGAAATGGATTGAGGGGGACACAGACTTTCTGTGCCCCACCTCATGTGCTTTGTTTCCACTAGCTCAATTCCATTTACTAAATCATTCGGATGTAACTCCTACAGGCCTTGTTAGTCCAAAGTCCTGCCATGTAACCGCTATTGTTCACCATAGTCATAAAAAGCCCTTCCTTTGACTGGGGGGGGGCATGGAGAATTTGTATGTTAGTCTCCGTAATAAACTCTTTGCCACTACCTTGCAGTTGTCCACTTCTTTCTTTGGTATCATGGTACCCTCCATATTTGGAGGCAAATCTCAAATTACTGGTTCACGCAGTGGCAAGCTGCTATGACAGAAATACTATCTATAAATGAGTGGCTTTAACAAACAGGATTTTATTCTCTCACACTTAAGGAAGCTGTAAGTCTGAATTCAAGGTGTCAGTTGTAAGTAAGGCTTTCTCTCTGTGTCGGCTCTGGAGGAAGATACTTGTCGTTTCTAAGCTTCCTTCCTGGGCAGACTTTATCTAGAACCAATTTCTACTTGCTAGTTTATGTCTAATCTCTTTTCATATACCCTACATTAATCCTCTCTCATTAACATAAGAAAGATTCCCAAGTAGGATTATAACATAGGCATAAACAACTGTCATCAAGTCAATTTCAACTCAAGGCAACCCTACATAGGGTTTCAGAGACTGATTCCTTTCCACTGTCTGTCCCATTGTGTACAGTTTTCTCCCTTGGAGCGGCTGGTGGGGTTGAACTGCCAACATTGTAGTTAGTAGTCCAGTGCTTATCCTCAGTGCCACCAGGGTTCTTTAGTCATAGGCATAGAGGTTAGGACTTACAACACATATTTTGTTGTTGTTGTTAAGTACCGTGGAGTCGGTTCCTACTCATAGTGACCCTGCACAGAGTTTCCGAGGCGATAAATCTTTACAGGAGCAGAACACCTCATCTTTCTCCTGCGGAACTGCTGGTAGTTTTGAACTGCTGACCGCCTGACTCATAACCACTACGCTACCAGAACTCCTTACAACACATATTTTGGGGGTACACAATTCAAGCCATAACAGAGAGCAAAAACATTTGAAGATTATTGGTCTAGAAGAATCTTCCTCATTTTCTCTACCCAACAAACTAAAAAATAATGGGACAATTAGATAAAAGAAAGCAGAAAACCAACATTTTTGATAGTCAATTATGAGTCAGATACTTATTGACAATTTATTGCTCCATACATTTTGTTGTTATCGTTATGTGCGGTGGAGTCGGTTCCGACTCATAGCGACCCTGTACAGGGTTTCCGAGGCTGTAAATCTTTACGGGAGCAGAAAGCCTCCTCTTTCTTCCGAGGAACAGCTGCTAGTTTCGAACTGCTGATCTTGAGATTAGCAGCCCAATTCGTAACCATTACACTACCAGAGCTCCATACATTATGGACTATTTAATGTGACTCTCACCAGCATCTTATAAAACAAAAACTATTACTTTTATCACTATGTAAAAGAAGAAATCAAAAGTCAAAGATCTTGCCTAAAGTCGCATAGCCAAAAACACGGCAGCTGGTATTCAAACTCAGGTCAGCCTAGATACAAATCTCAGCTGCTTTGAGCCTGGTCTGCCCTTTCCTCTCTTTATTTGACACATTTTTTGATAGCTTATTGGAGAGCTAGCAGGCACCCTTTTATCACTTATTTTTTGGCATCTTCTCTGACAAATACGTGAAATGAATGACTGAAGAGGTGCTATTAATTTGAGATTTACTGTACACTAAGAAATCCAAGATTCTATCAGAATTCTATTTTTTATTGCTTTTGGTTATAATTTGTTATTGTTGTTAGGTGCTATTGAGTCAGTTCCAACTCATAATGACCCGTATAGAGTTTCCTGTATAGAGTGGGTGGTGAGTTGAACTTCCGACCTTGAGATTAAAACTGACCTTGTAGCCCAGCACATTAACCCAGAGCACCACAGAGGCTTTCAGTTCAACTGAGCTAATTATATGCAATTGATTACCTCTGAACTCTACCTTTCTCTGACAAGCCTTTCTATCAGTAAGCTCAAGACTGAGCAGAAACTTCTCAAAAGTTTAGGGTCTTCTCTCTAGTGATATTTCTCTTTATAGATTAACAGGTTGGCTATAACTATATTCCAGTGTAATACCTGTTGTTGTTGTTGTTAGGTGCCATAGTGACTGGCAAATAGCTTTTCCATTGTTGTGAACCAGGTTATGAGGTTAGGTGTCAACCAAAAACACCTTGTTTTTCATAAAATACATACAAAAGCACTGTTATGTTGAATGAAAGAAGAGGTTATGCAGAAACTATTGGTCTGTTAAACAAATGGATGAACAACCGATTTTTTTTCAAGTCAGTTACTATATGTCATAAATTCAAAAGCAAGTGGAAGGAAAAATTCTTTATTTAGAAAGTGGCATACTGAGTAGGGTGATAAAACACAGATATGTAGTGGTCTAATGTTTATTTAATATACAAAATACTACTAATAAAACCATAGAATATAGTGCACATGTACATTTCATTTTTTAAAAAATTTCTTTTAAATTCAATTTGATTGCTATTAAGTTGTCATTTACAGTAAGTACATTAATAGTATTTCATAATATAGAACTAACATAATTTTCTAAAACTATATTTATGGCTTTCTCCTTCCATATTTCCGAATTGCCAAGTTTCAACTGAAAGGTAATTCTATTTGTGTGTATAAGATGCATGAGATTGTCTTGCGTTAAAAAAAACAGCAATATTTAATTTACTAATAAATCGTCTATAGACTTAGTGTATTTTTTCCCCCTTAGAGTAAAAGTCTACAATTGGCAAAAAGTACATGCTGCTGGCTTTTGAAAAAAAGTTAATATACAGTGTGGCGCTGTAGGATAGCACTGGATTGCTAACCAAAGGTTGGTTGTTCAAACCCGTCAACTGCTCCTCGGAAACCCTATAGAGGATTGTCTCACTATTAGTCAGAACTGACTAGATGGCAATTAACAATAACAATAGTAAAATAATGGAAAACCCATGTGTACTGATAATTTTAATATCACTGGCTGAAAAGATTTTCATGTTCCCCTGGTTTGTTGAATCTTTAAGATGGACTCTGCCTCTGGTCCAACAATAAAGTGATGATTCTGTTCTCGACTTGTGTACCCTATATATTAAAGATTTTCTGTTACTTATGACCTAGTACTTTATTCCATATGTTTGTTACGTGTGTCTTTCATGATGAAACTTAATTGTCATTAAGTATCTGTCTCATAGTTGATTCTCAAAAATATTGATCTTCTGTTTTCCTTTATCTAGTTGCACCATTATTTTTGTGTTTGTTGGGTAAAGAGAGAAGATTCTCTAGACCAATAACCTTCAAATGTTTTTGCTCTCTGTTATGGACTGAATTGCGTACCTCCAAAATATGTGTTGTAAATCCTAACCTCTATGCTTATGGCTAAAGAAACCCTGATGGCACTGTAGAGTAAGCATTGGACTACTAACCACAAGATTGGAAGTTCAAACCCACCAGCCATTCCAAAGAAGAAAAACAAGGATTTCTGCTTCCATAAAGATTTACAGGTTCAGAATCCCTATGTAAGGGTTGCCATGAGTTGGAATGGACTTGATGGTGGTGGTTTATGCCTATGTTATAATCCTACTTGGGAATGGATTGTCTTTGTTATGTTGTAGTCTATCTTTCAAGCTATAGAGAAATGTAACTATAGTTACATAATTAAAAGTCTTTTAATTAATGCTTGTTGAGTACTTATGATGTGTAAGACATTATATTACAGACTGCACTTGCTAATCCAGTCCAGGAAGTTGTGAAAGCTTAAAATAGGGAAGTAAAACACGTCATTAACCAAGTAAGGAGAAACCAGCACTCATAATGCTAGATTATTAGATGAGAACTCGAGAAAAGGAATTCATGTTCTAAACTTGTTCTGCCCTACAATTGGAATTAATGCTTAAGCAAGCCATCTGCCTGTAGCTAAGGCACCTAACAAATATTCATATGATTGAAAACAACAAGGCTGATTCCTTTCCACTAGTTGTCCCATTTTCTTCCTTACATAGTATATTTCTCTTCCATTGCTGGCAGGTATGAGAACCTTCCGCATTGATCTAATCAGGACATTAACAAGATCATATCTGCTATATTGAATATATATTGGAGTCCTCCTGTGGTGTTGTGGGATAATGCACTGGACTGTAAGAATCACCACGTGGCAGGGTCTCCAAGGAGCAGCTGGTAAATTTGAACCGCAGACCTTGTGGTTCAAACTGATCTTGCGGTCCAGTGCATTATTGGCTCAAAAGCACTTAACAACAACAATATATTGAATATGATGCACAAAAGAAGAAATTGAAAGGGGAAAAACAACCCTGGCGCTGCTCATCAACCACACCTCACTCCAAATGGCCCACCTAGAGAGCTTTATTCAGGGTGAGGAAGATAACCTCTGGCGGAGAGAGAAGGCAGGAGGCAGAAGGGAAGGAGAGAAAGAAGGAAGAAAAAGAGGAGGAAGGAGGTAGAAAGGAGTGGCCTTATATAGGTTCAACAAGAAGGGAGTGGTCCTTGCTAAGGTGATTCAGCTGTGGCCTATCAAAAGCCATGTTACCCTTTAAACTACACACCTTGTAGCTTAGGGCGGGGAAACAGACAAAATGGAGTTGGAGGGAGAGGAGAGGGAAGAACCCGGAAGGTACAGCCTAAAATGGCGGACCTGATATTGTAACAAGAAATTCTATTAGTAAGCAAACTTGGAAAAAAGCTCATAATAAAAAATAATAAAAAACATAAAAATGGTAACTGAAATAAAATTTTCATCTATTAGTGAAATTTATTTATTGTAATGCTATTTAGGACATGTGAAACTGGTACTTTGGACATTATTGCTGTCAAATTTGGCAATATACACCATGAAAAACAAAATGTAAATAACCTTTAAATAAGGAATTCTACTTCTTAGAAGAGTCCAATATAAAGTAATACATGAAAAATATGAATAAAACCCAGCAAAATGTTAATAGTGGTTTTGTAAAGATGATGGGGTTATAGATAGTTTTTGTAAATTGTGACTTTGCTACTTAAAAATTTTTTTAATCTATAAAAGGAGTCCTGGTGTGGCACTATAGGATTAGCTTTTGTTGTAGTTAGGTGCCATCGCGTCAGTACTGACTCATGGCGACCTTGTGCACAATAGAATGAAACACTGCCTGGGCTTGTGCTAACTTCACAATCGTCTCTATGTTTGAGTGCATTGCTGTTGCCACTGTGCCAATCCATCTCGTTAGGGGTCTTGCTCTTTTTCTTTCACCCTCCACTTTACCAAACGTGGTATCCTTCTCCAGGACATATCATATCCTGATAATGTGTTCGAAGTATGAGAGACGAAGTTTGGTTGTCCTGTCTTCCAAGGAGCATTCTGACTCTATTTCATCCAACACATATCTAAGTGCTCTTTTGGCAGTCCATGGTACTTTTAATATTCTCCTCCAATACCTAAACTCAAATGCATCCATTCTTCTATGGTCTTCCTTATTCACTGTCCAACTTTCTCATACATATGAGGTTATTGAAAAATACCATAGCTTGGATCAGGCACACCTTAGTCCTCAAACTGACATCTTTGCTCTTCAACACTTCTTTTTTATTTTTTTTCTGGCTGAAAGTGTACTTTATTGATGGTACATGACAAGCCTGGGCTCTCTAAGCCCCTCCCCTTCTCCAGGGGGTCTGGATGGAAACTGAGGGTGGGAGCTTCTCAGTGTGTAGGGGGATTAGAGTTGGGGTAAGGACTCCCAGCAGCTGACGGCCTCTCTCTTCCTCTAGTGCTGTTGCTGGGGCTAGTGGTTCAAGGGGCTCTTATTCTTTGGAGGCCATGTGGACCATACGGTCCACCACCCTGTTGCTGTAGCTGAATTCATTGTCATACTAGGAAATGAGCTTGACAAAGTGGTTGTTGAGGGCAATGCCAGTCCCAGCATAAAAGGTGGAAGAGTGGGTGTCACTGTTAAAGTCACAGGAGACGACCTGGTCATCAGTGTAACCCAGGATGCCTTTTAAGGGTCCATCTGATGCCTGCTTCACCACCTTCTTGATGTCATCATATTTGGCAACTTTCTCCAGGTGGTAAGTCAGGTCCACAACAGACACATTAGGAGTGGGGACACGGAAGGCCATGCCAGTGAGTTTCCCATTCAGTTCAGGGATGACCTTGCCCACAGTCTTGGCAGCACCGGTAGATGCAGGGATGATGTTCTGGGCAGTCCCATA
>NW_006408621.1:7796075-7802592 GCF_000296735.1 Chrysochloris asiatica
TTTTGAATTATTTTTCAGTTAGATCTATTACCTTTACTTCCTCAGAAATATCCTCTATCTCTCCCTCTTGGTCATTTGTTTGAGCCATTCTCTCTTGTTTCTTTGTGTGAGCTAAAATTGGCTGTTGTCTTTGGGGCATTGTGAGGTTGCCTTATTTGTAAAAACAAATAGTGCAGTTGTTGGACCCGGAGTGGAGAAATCTCTGCGGGCTTCTGCGATTCAAAGAGCTCATGAGATGGTTATGGAAGGGATGTGGCAGCAAAGTTACTGGTCCTAGGCATAGTTCCTATTAGTCTCTGTGTTCAGGGCACTCAATCTGGAAGTAGTTCTTGGGGGCCCTTGGTGGAGCTGTTTCCAGTATCTATTAGGACCACAGGAAAGTTGGGGTAGGGTGACTGGTTAAATGCTGGTCTGGTGACTCTGAGGGTTTTGTACATCTGGAGACTACCTGAATCCAGGTACCAAAATGGCACACCAAAGTGGTACAGAGGGCCCCCGTCTCACTCTGGCATGCCTCCCAACCATGTGGTTCAGCACTCCCAGAGAGCAGGGTCTGCATTGGGGGTAGATGAGGGTGGGAGCTTACCAGACTTTTGGTCACCAGGCGAGCATGGGGGAAAAAAGAAAAAAATGCACCTTTGCCTTTGTCCATGCAAAAGCCAGGCCTTCCTCCACTGCCAAAGCTGCTCACAAGATGGTGGAGCCCTGTCTGGCCAGATGTTCACCAGTCCATCTCCCTCTCCCACCATCCCTGCTTGGCTACTCCTCCCAGCAAGCACTCCAGCCACCTCTTCAGCCTTTCTTCTGAAGTTCAGGGTGACAAAATTTTCATCTGTGTCTCTTTTATTTTGTCTCTTATGTCTTCATTGTAGAGGTTCCTTGATGTCTGCCGAGTCTGCCAGAAGTCCCCCCATTAATTAACTTTATAAATATTTTTTTTGTTTCATAAAATTTTGCTGTAGTAACCATAATATACTTACTCTATTCTTATTTTGACCTTATGATGGCTTTGAATACTTCACTATTTATAAATATTTCTGCAAATATAGATCTTGGCACCAAGGAACTGCTAATCAAATTTAGCTTTTTTCTTTAAGATTGATTCCAGAAGTGGAATCATTGTATCAAGTAGTAATATTTTCTGACTCACAATACTCACAATGAAATAACTTTCTAAAAGAATCAGCTTTTGTTCCCATCAATGATGTATGAGAATTCCCAGTTCATCACACTCCTACCAGGAGTGCATTATTGTTTTTTTAAATTTGAAAAGCAACAGAGCTGCTATTTATTTGAGCTTTCGTGTCTTTGAGTATTAATGTAGCTGAACATATTTTCTAGTTATTTAAAAAGTAGTTTGGGTATTTCCTTTTATGAATCATCGGTTTCTGTGAAGCATTTACAGCCAGACACTCTGCTTACCAAGTTTGAAAACGCTTCTTAAAACGTTGTAGAACTTTTGCCACCATATAGTCAATAAAGTTAAAACCCTCAGCACTTTTTTCAGAAGGAATCTTGAGTGTGAAAATTAGGGAAGACAGAATGCTTAACTCTACCATTATTTCATCTGGTTTGGAATATTTTTCTCCACGAACACTTGGAGCTACCTAGAGCAAAGTGTTATAAAATAGAAGATGACTAAGTTCCACTACATATTCAGGATTAGTTTAATAGCACATTAGTCAGTTGTTAGTAAGTTGTGCTAGGGTAACAAACCTGCTCTGGTATTCCATACAACAGAAATTTACTTCTCACTCCTGCTACGTATCCATTACAAGGTCTCTATGCACCTTGTAATTACAAGGTAGTCAGGTCTGACCTTCTGCCAGTTTGTCATATCGTGGTGGCTTGTATGTTGCTACGGTGCCAGTAGCTAAACCACCAGTACGTCATATGTTAGTGTGATTGCTCATAGTGGACAGGTTTTGGAAGTTTCCAGATGAAAAGACTACGAAGAAATGCTTGATGAATAAAATAAAATACTTCTGAAAATCTGCCAGTGAAAACCTTATAGACCACAACAGTACACTGTTCAACTCACAAAACTTTAGACATGTCACCAGGAGGGCACAATCACTAGAGGAAAACACAATGTTTGGTGAAGTAGAGGGTCTATGAGGGTAAGGGAGATCCTTGAGGTTTTGAATACTAGTATTCTAGCCATAACTATGGGCTCTAATATGCCATTGATAGTGAGAAAGACACAAGACCAAACATTTCACTCCACTGTATGTAGGGTCACCATGAGTTGAAGTCAACTAGACAGCAGTTGTCTCTCTCGCTGTTGTATCTATCCATACCATGCAGACACTCAGGACCCTGGTTGGCAGAGACCCCACCATCTCCTGGCCTGTAGCAATGGAACATATGACTTTCTTTGTGCCCTCCACACAGAATGAGTCACATAAAGACTTTTCACCATTTCATTACTCCTTGCATTTCATCAGCCAGAACTTGTCACAGACACAAACTTAACGAAAGCACGAGGAAGCAGATGGATGGTTTACTACGCACTACTGTCTGCCACAATGTGACATGAACAAGCTTTGTACTGAATTTTCCTAGGACAATGACAGTTTATGGTTGTATGTGTGATTGCAAGAACTGGTCATCTGAAATGCATTTCAGTTATCTTTTATATGAATTCCCAAGTACATGTACTTTGATTTTAATGTTGTTATTAAGTGCCTTCAAGTGGGTTTCGACCCCTAGCGACTCTGTATAGGGTTTCTGAGGAGCGGCTGGTGGGTTTGAACCGCTGATCTTGTGGTTCAAACTGACCTTGAGGTCCAGTGCTTTATCCTTTTGACATGCAACTTAATGTAGTCTTAAGACAACTATTTAATAAATGTTTTCAAATAAATTTCCTTGTAAAAAACAACAAGAAATTCCTTTATATCGATCTATATATATATAAGCCAGGGAGACACTGTCCCAATCAAAGAACTATATACTGAGTAGTTTCTGATCATAAACTGTAACTTCATACTTCCCTAACAAACCCCATAACTCTGTGTGTGTGTGTGTGTGTGTGTGTGTGTAGGTCAAATAAAATACTAGGTCAAATAAAAATGAGTAATTTCTGAATTCTGTTTATGAAGGAATAGTTAACATAACTTTTCCCACTTTCTCTACAAAACATCTGGTTAGTTTAATAAATAATTATAAAATAACCAATCATGTAACCGCAGTCCAAGCAGTATATATATATTTCACCTGCTGGAATTTGGGTTATTTCTTATGTGAGGTTCCTCTTTAGTCCTAGCTGTTTTGTGGCTTTATGCTTCCTTTACATGATGAAATATGAACTGCTTTGAGAAAAGTAACTCACAAGCAGTTTAACAAAGTGGTTAAATTCACTAATTCTGGAGAAGTGCTGCTTGAGAGAATCCCAGCTCTATTCCATACTAGCTGTGTGACGTCAGGCAAGTTCTTTAACCTCTTTTTACTTCATCTGAAAATGAGAAAACAATAATACTTAGCTTGTTGTTTTTAAGAGCTGTCAAGTTGGTTCTGACCCACAGCAACCTTGTAAAGGGTTCCCAAGGAGCGGCTGGTGAGCTTAAACTGCTGACTTTGCGGTTCAAACTGACCTTATGGTCCAGAGCATTAACCCACAGTGCCACATCAGGACTCGCAATACTTAACTTATAGGGTATTAAGTGAGCTGATATATGGGAAATTTTAGGAGCATGGCCTGACACATATAAATGCTCTCTGGTGATAATTGTCCTGGTGTGTGGCACTGTGGGCTAATGCGTCAGACTGCAAGGACGATTTGAACCACAAGGTCAGTGGTTTAGCTCACCAGCCACTCCTCGGAAACCCTATGCAGGGTCGCTATGGGTCAGAACTGACTCTACCGCAATTAACAACAACAATAATTATTACAAAGATACAGACTTGAAAACCTTAATTTTACTTAATATGGGGTTTTTATACAGAAGTCCTGGTATAGTGTTGTGGGTTAATATGCTGGACTTCAAGGTTGGTTTGAACTGCAAGGTTGGTGGCTCAAGTTCACCAGCCGCTCCTTGGAAACCCTATACATACAGAAGTGCACTTTTGCTATCAATATAAAGAAATTCAGATAAATCTGCTAGTGTCACTTAGAGACACTAGAATGTAAGCAAAGTGAAACAGAATAGAAAGTACGGACAAGAAGAAAAACAATTAAGTATTGTCTATAGCTTTCTAAACGGAGCTCTGGTAGCACAGTGGTTACGAATCGGGCTGCAAACCACAAGGTCAGAAGTTCGAAACTACCAGCTGTTCTGCAGGAGAAAGATGAGGTTTTCTGCTTCCGTAAAGATTTACAGCCTCGGAAACCCTGTACAGGGTCGCTATGAGTCAGAACCAACTCCACGGCACATAACCACAACAACAATATAGCTTTCTAAATGTTAAAAGCAATGTTAAGAGGTTTTTAAAAAAATTTATTCTTTAAGATAAGACTTTATCGCAATAAAATATGGTTCTGTACATGGGAGGATGATCAAATACATTGAATTATTTTTATCCTAAGGTATGATCTGGTGGGATAATAGAATCATAAATTTAGTAGGAAGACTTTCAAAATATTTTTAGCTGTAATCTACAGTAACAAATGCATTCCCTTTCATTTATGTGTATATGCGTGCACATACACATACTGGAAATAAAAGTCCCATGGCATCTGTCCATGACTAATTATATGCAATGAGCTTCACTACTATTTTCTCTTCTAGTCTGTCTTATTCTATTTTTATTTTATTCACTTTTTAAATTTGTGACTGTGACTCTTTAAACTGATTTCTCAAACCACACATGGATCACAAATTCACAGTGTGAAAAAGAGTGAAATAGTGGATTATAGAATGTCATTGGTCAGATTCCCTAGAAGCAGACCCTGATACAAGTGACCTACCAAGAGGTGTTTTCAACAGGACCTTAGTCTCGGGAGACACTTTAGTCAACTGGCATAACAGTCCCCTAAGACAATGTTCTACATCCTACTTTGGTAAGTAGCTACTGGGATCTTAAAAGCTTGTAAGCAGTCTTCTAAGGTGCAACTATTGGTCTCTCCTTGTCAGAGGCAAACAGAGTGATGAAAATTGAAGTAGATTGGAAACAATTAATCATAGTCCAAAGGACTAATGGACTACGTGAACACCGGTCTCCAGGATCCTGAAGCCAGAAGAACTAGATGGTGCCTGGCTATCAGTACCAAGTGCTCTGAAAGGGATCACCTTAGAAGGTCCTGGATAGAGTGGGAGAAAATGTGGAACAGAACTGGAAATCATAAACAGGACCAGGCTTATTGGTCAGATAGAGACTGGTAGAATTCCAAGACTATGGCCCTCGGTCACCCTTCAGGTCTGGGAGTAAACTCACCTGCATGGCTCACCTCAGTTTTTCAGGTGAGAAAACTCACCTCAGTTTTCAGTCAAGCAAGAGGTAGGAATTTAAGGGGGGCAATAATACTAGTGAGGTAGGCACACCATAAAACAATCACTTATCCAAGAACAAGGTTCAGAAGTGTGTGGAAAGGAGACAAGACACCCTGGGACGAAGTGGGATAGGTGGTAGTACATTGAGGACCATGCAATCATTGAGATGAAATGAAGTCTATGATTTGTTGACTGCAAAACTGATAATCTTCTCTATAATCCTTCACTCAATTTACAATAAAAAGTTATAAGAAGAGAAATGTTCTCAGATGAAACTTTTAAGGGGATGAAGAAAGCAAGCTAGAAAAGAGGGAGAAGTTTAGCAAACATGCCATTTCAGGTGACCTCTAGCCTCTGCTTGATCTTGTAGGGAGTGGTGGTGGTGGTTATGTGCCGTGGAGTTGGTTCCAACTCATAGCAACCCTGTACAGGGTTTCCAAGGCTGTGAATCTTTACAGGAGCAGAAAGCCTCATTTTTCTTCTGTGGAATGGCTGGTAGTTTTGAACTGCTGACCTTGAGGTTAGCAGCCCAACTTGTAACTACTATGCTACCGGAGCTCCTCCTATACGGAGCGCTAAGTATAAATTATCCCAAGGACAACTCTTAAGAGAAATTTGCAGGGGGAAGCAGTTAGCAGCAGCAATAGCTGAAGTTGGTAAAAGGGATTAACACTATGCATTTCTGTTTATGTTATGCAAAAGGAGCTATTGATTGAATATAGGAGACATGTATTGATGTAATTTAAGATGGTAATATGTTTTTATGTGAAGATTAATACAGTCACCAAAACCTGTTGCTGGCAAGTCAATTCTGACTCACAGTGACTATAAGACAGAGTAGAACAGCCCATAGGATTTCTTAGGCTGGAATCTTTTGGAAGCAGACTACTACTTCTTTTTTTCATGGTGTTTGATATATATATATATATACACACACACATATATATAGTACATATAGTATATATTGTTGTTGTTGTTATGTGCCGTGGAGTCGGAACCGACTCATAGCGACCCTGTACAGGGTTTCCGAGGGTGTAAATCTTTACGGGAGTAGAAAGCCTCATCTTTCTCCCGCGGAGCAGCTGGTA
>NW_006408621.1:7802692-7804576 GCF_000296735.1 Chrysochloris asiatica
CAGTGGACTCTACAACATATTCAGCACCAGCATCACCCCACTTGATGTTGGCAGGATCTCGTTCCTGGAAGATAGAGATGGGCTTCCTACTGATGATAAGTTTCCCGTTCTCAGCCTTGATAGTGCCATTGAACTTGCCATGGGTGGAATCATACTGGAACATACATACCATGTAGTTGAGGTCAATGAAGGGGTCGTTGATGGCAACAACCTCTACTTTGCCAGAGTTAACAGCGGCCCTGGTGACCAGGCACCCAATACGGCCAAATCTGTTGACTCCAACTTTCACCATCTTGTCTCAGGGATGAGGCTGGTACTGCAAGAGAAGCTGTGGCTGCCTGTCGAACAGGGAGGAGCAGAGAGCTCAACACTTCTTTTGATGCTTTCTGCATCACTCAGTATTTTGCCCATAGAATCCTTCAATATTTCAAGTTGATGCTTGAATTTTTCCTTGGGTTCCCTCAGTTTGAGAAATGCTGAGCATGTTCTTCCTTTTTGGTTTTCTAATTCCAGATCTTTGCACATTTTGTTATAATATTTGACTTTGTCTTCTCTAACTGACCTCTGAAGTTTTCTTCTCCTTTATCTCCTCATTTCTTCCATTTGCTTTAGCATTTTTACCCTGGAAAGCAAGTTTCAAAGTCTCTTCTGACATTTATTTTGGTCTTTTCCTTCTTTCTTGTCTTCTTGATGACCTTTTTTTAAAAAAGGTTTTATTGTGAATTATGTGATAGTTTACATGGGAGAACATTAGTCCCTCTCCCTGTCTGTGTCTAAAGTCCCCAGCTGCTCCATCTCTCCACGTCATCTTAACGACCTTTTGTATTCTTCCTGCATGATATTTTTGATGTCATACCACAACTCTTCTGGTCTTCGGTCATTAGTGTCTAATGTGTCAAATCTGTTCTTCAGATGATTTCTAAACTCAGATGGGGTATGTTCAAGGTCATATTTTGGCTCTCATAGACTCGTTTTCATTGTCTTCAATTCAGCACTGGACTGCTTATTGAAAGGTCAGTGGTTCAAACTCACCACCCACTCTTTGGAAACCCTATATAGAGTCACTATGAGTCAGAATGGACTCAATGGCACTTAAAAAACAACATAAATTTAAAAAATTTAAATTAACATTGCCCCTTTGAAACATCATATAGTGTGCCTTATTAGTAAATTTACTCAATATTTGTTAAAAACCACAACATCTCTGTCATTGTACTCACATTATTCCAACATTTGTGGAGAGATTTTTTTAATTGAAAATTGTTTTATTTGGATATAAAAGCATAGCCAGCAGCTACTTAAACATATTGTGTTCTTTCTCAAAAACTTGATGTGTCACTATTTCCTTTAGAGCAAATCTCAAATGCCATAGTCTGGCATTCAACATTCTTCTGATCCCTTCCCAGTTTTTTTTTTTTTTTTTCCATCTTTGTCTATTTTTACTTTTCTTGTTGTAGTCTATCAATTCACACATGTGTTTATTAATTTATTTATTCAATAAATATTGAGTGTCTACTATATGCCTAAGTACTGGAGATAAAGTGGAGAGCAAACCAACTGAAATGGACTGAAATGGTGCAGACGACCTTCATGACTAAATGGTTCAGTGGTAGCGATGGACCTGAATCAAACACCCTCACAAGTAAGAGTAAATTTACAGCAGAGTTGAGTGCTACATGGCATTATGATCATGCATGACAAGGGGACCAAGCCTAGTTCAGGGGTCAGAGTGCCCCTGAAGAAGTGAAAATTTGAACTAAGATTTGTTGATGACTAAGATTTACCTAAGGAGCTCTGGTAGCGCAGTGGTTATGAATCGGGCTGCGAACCGCAAGGTCAGCAGTTCAAAACTACCAGCTGTTCCATGGGAGAAAGATGAGGCTT
>NW_006408621.1:7804946-7806174 GCF_000296735.1 Chrysochloris asiatica
TACGCTACCAGAGCTTAACAACAACAATATTATAAGGCATGTTGCTATTGTTGTCATCAGGTGGCCTAGTCGGTTCTGACCGTAGCGACCTTGTGCACAACAGAAGGTCCTGAGCCAGTCTCAAGCCATTAAATACTTGACTACTGCTAGTTACAAATTGGACTGCTAATCTCAAGGTCGGCAGTTCGAAACTACCAGCTGTTCTGCAGGAGAAAGATGAGCTTTCCTGCTCCCGAAAAGACTTACAGCCTTGGAAACCCTGTGCAGGGTCACTATGAGTCAGAACCAACTCCATAGCACACCACCACCATTACTAGCTGAAACGTTTGGTAGTTTGAACTCACCAAGAAGTGTCCCAGAAGACATACCTAGTGATATGCTTCTAAAAGGGCCCAGCCTTGAAAACGCTAAGGAACAGTTCTACTCTGCACATGGGGATCACTATGAGGCAGAATCTACTCGGTGGCATTTTTATTAACTATGTTTTCAGCTGGCAAAGTGGGAGTGAATGGAATAACAGTAAATCCCTATCACAGGGCATAAATTATACCAGGGATATGTGGTGGATGTTCACTTAATGTCACGTTCCTTTTCCCTCCCTTTTCTTCCTTTCTTCACTATCTCTAAAGGTCACTAATACCTCCAGTTCTTCCCCGGGTCATGCATGGAATTGCATTTCCCTGCTGCCTTGAAGCTGAGGGTGGCCACCTCCAAAGTGATATGTTCCACTCCTGGGAGAAGGCCTTTAACAGCAGTTTATGAGTTAATAACATTTTTAAAAAAACACCTTTTTTCTCTCAGTAAGTAGGAATTGTTGTTATTGTTGTTAAGTGCTGTCTGTTCCAAGTCATAGCCACCATGTTAGGGTTTCCATGGAGTGGCTGGCGAGTTTGAACCACTGACTTGCAGTTCAAACCCACCTTGCAGTCCAATGCTTATCCAGTTGTCCTGATTTGCTCATTGTTTTTCTCTTTTGCACATGTAAATGTTTGTTTGATCTTTAATCATTAAAAAAAGGAGAGAAAGAGAACTTCACAAGGACAATGAGGGAATTCCCTGAAGTAAGAGGTAAGTTGGCATACTTAGAAACAAAACAAGTGTTTAAATCTACACTGAATACACCAGAAGAAAATATGTACTTGAAGGAGAGCACAGGAATGCATGCAGCTGCTCTGTTCTGACACATGGTGACCCTGTATAGGATTTCCGAGGCTGTAAATTTTCACTG
>NW_006408621.1:7816034-7830830 GCF_000296735.1 Chrysochloris asiatica
ATATCATTAAGCTCGACTCCACTTTGAGGAGGCAGCTCTTCCCCAGTCATACATCAGTGCCTTTCCACCCAATAGCTCATCTTCTGGCACTATATCAGACAATGGCCCGCTGCTATTCATAAGGTCTTCAGAAGCTAATCCCTTAGTAGTGGACCACTTATTCCTTCTTCCTATTCTGTTCCTAGCCTGAAAGCTCTGCCATGGGTGGCCCAGCTGGCATTTGTAACACAGGTGACATAGCTTCCAGCAACATGCAAGCCATCACAGTATGACAAACTGACAGAAGAATAGATTTTTAAATGTATTTGTTGTTGGGTTTTGTCAAGTTGGTTTCGACTCATAGTGATCCCGTGCACAACAGAACAAAAAACACTGCCCAGCCTTGTGTTTCCAGACAGATCTTGAAATACTCTTTTTGATGATGAATGCAATGCGATTCTTTTTGAATTTGTTGTTCCCGGTATAGTAAACCATATGATTGTCAGATTCAAGATGGTCAATACCAGTCCATTTCAGCTCACTATTGCCTAGAATATTGATGTTTATGCGTTCCATTTCATGTTGACAGCTTCCAATTATCCTAGATTAATTCTACGTGCATTCCATGTTCTGATTATTAATGGATGTTTACAGCTGGTTTTATTTTGAGGGGTGTCCCATCAGCAAAAGAAGATACTGAAAGTTTTTCTCCATTCACGTCATTATTGTCAACTCTACTTTGAGGAGGCAGCTCTTTCCCAATCATATTTTGAGTGCCTTCCAACCTGAGGGGCTCATTTTCTGTCACCATGTCTGACAATATTCTGCAGTTATTAATGTTTTCATTTTCCGGGACTATATCTGACAATGTTCTGTTGCTCTTCAGTGGCTAAACATTCAGAAGTATCCTGTCTCTCCTTCATATTCTGTCTTCATCTGGAAGCTCTGCTGAAACCTGCCCACCTTGGCTGACTCTACTGGTATTTAAAATACTGGTGGCATAGCTTCCAGCATCGCAGCAACACCCAACCCACTGTATACATCAATCTGACAGACAAGTGGCAGTTAAAATGCATAGTGTGTTTTAAAAACAGAATGTGTAAGTCCTCCTACTTTGTTCTCTTTATTCAGTCCTCTTATCCTTCCATATAAAGTTGAGGATTAGTTTTTCGGTACCTGTCAAGAAGGTTGTTTAAATTGTAATTGGGATTATGTTGCCTGTATAGATCACTGTGAACAATATTGACACCTTAATAATATTAGTCTTCCAATCCATGGACATGGAACATCTTCCCATTTATTTAAGTTTTCTTTAATCTCTTTTTAGCAGTGTTCCAGTTTTCACTGTGTCATGTCCCTGGTTAAATTTATCCTAAGTATTCTATTTTCTTTCCTATGTATTATATTCTTTTAGATGCAATTATAAATGAAATTATTTTCCCAGTTTTCCTTTTAGATTTCTCATTTCTGGTGTATAGAAATCCAATTGGTATTTGATTTTTGACTTTGTACCCTGAAACTTTGCTAAATTCCTCTGTTAGTGGAGAATTTTTCTTGGAGACTCTTTGGGATTTTCTACACATAGAATCACACCATCCATAAACAGAGAATTTTACTTCTTTTCTTATCTGGATATCTTTTACTTGATTTTCTTGTCTTATGACTGGCTGGGATTTCTAATACAATATTGAATAAAAATAGTGAAACCAGGCACCCTTGTCTTGTTCTCAATTTTAAGGAGAGAGCTCTCAGTCTTTCTCCTTTAAGTATAAAGTTTTTCATATATACTGCTGGCTTTTCATATATACTCTAAATCATATTGAAGACTTTCCATTCTATTCCAATCTTCTTTAGGGTATTCAACAGGAAAGATTTTATCAAATGCTTTTTCTACATCCATAGAAATGATCATGTGGTCCTTTAACTTTGTTCTATTGATGTGATGCTTTATGATGATTGATTCTCTAGTGTTGAAATCCAACTACATTCCTGGAATAAATCCCACTTAGTCATGGTATATAAATAACTCTTTTAATATGCTGCTGAATTCTGTTTCCTAGTATTTTGCATCCATATTCATAAGAGATATTGGCCTGTAGCTTTTCTTTTCTTGTGATGTTGTTGTCTAGTTTGGGTGTCAGGGTTATGTTTTAGTCATTAGATTAATTGGGGAGTAGTCCTTCCTTCTCTATCTTTTGGAAGAGGTTAAACAGTATTGGTCCCAGTTCTTCTCTAAGTGTTTGGTAGAGTTCCCTAATGAATCCATTTGATTCTGGACCTTTTTTTTTTGTTGTTGGAAGATTTTAATCACTGATTTGATCTCCTTACTTGTTATGGGTCTATTGAGACTTCCTATTTTTTGTCTTAAGTTTGGGTAGGTTACGTACATTTAAGAATTTGTCCATTTCAATTAAGTTATTTCATCTATTGCTATATAGTTGTTCATCATATTCTGTCTCTTTATTTCTGTTGGGTCAGTTGTAATATCCCCTGTTTCATTTTTTATTTTGATCAATTGCATCTTTTCTGCTCTTTTGTCACTCCAGCTAAAGGTTTGTCAATTTTATTGATCTCTTCAAAGAATCAGTTTCTGGTTTTGTTTATTTTCTCTATTGTTACTATGTTGTTGTTGTTGTTATGTGCCATCGAGTCGGTTCCGACCCATAGCGACCCTGTATAGGGTTTCTGAGGGTGTAAATCTTTACCGGAGTAGAAAGCCGGAGCTTTCTCCCGCGGAGCAGCTGGTAGTTTCGAACCGCTGACCTTAAGGTTCGCAGCCCGATTCGTAACCACTACCAGAGCTCCTTATTATATTTTCAATTTATTTGTTTATGATCTGATCCCTGATATTTCCTTTCTTCTGGTTGATTTAGGCTTTGTTTGCTCTTTTCTTTCCAGTTCCTAGAATTGTTGAGCTAGGCTGTTGATTTGAGATCTTTTCCTTTTCTCATGGAGGTATTTATTGCTTTAAGTGTTCTTCTGCGTACTGCCTTCATACGTTCCATAAATTTCATTTCCACTTGACTCTAAGAAATTTGTGACTTTTAACTTTCTTCCTTGACCCTTTGGTAGTTTAGCATTGTGTTTAATTCCATGGCACTGGTGGGTTAATGAGCTGGACTGCAAAGTCAGCTTGAATGGTAAGGTCAGTGGTTCAAGCTCACCAGCCGCTCCTTAGAAACCCTATACAGGTTCGCTATAGGTCAAACCCAACTCGACAGCACTTAACAACAACAACATATATTTTCCAGTTTTTTGGATTTTTTTTTTCTGTTACTGATTTCTAGCTTCAGTTTGTTGTGGTCTTAAAGAAGAACTGATGCATTTACATTATGGTGCTGGTGAGGAATATGAAATATACCATGGACTGTCAGAAAAACAAACAAATCTGCCTTGGAAGAAGTTCAGCTAGAATATTCCTTAGAAGTGAGAATGGGGTACTTCATCTCACATACTTTGGACATGCAATCAGGAGGGATCAGTCTCCAGAGAAGGATCTAATGCTTGGTAAAGCAGAGGGTCAGTAAAAAAGAGGAAATCCTCAATGAGATGGATTGATATAGTGGCTACAACAATAGGCTCAAACATAACAACAATTGTGAGAACAGTGCAAGACTGGGCAGTATTTCATTCTGTTGTACATAGAGTTGCTGTGAGTTGGAACCTGGTATGGCACTGCAGGTTAATGCGCTAGACTGCAATATTGGTTTGAACTGCCAGGTTGGCGGTTCAAGCTCACCAGCAGCTCCTTGGAAACTGTTCATATAGGTTCTCTATGAGTCAGAACCGACTCAACAGCACTTAACAACAACAACCACAATAGCAAAAATTAGCTACCTAAATTTCATCTGCAATTCCTTCTTGTTATGTAACCTGATATAGTCACAGATTCGGAGGATTAGAGTGTAGATATCTCTTGAGAACCATTATTCTGCCTCAACAAGAGGAAAGCTTAAAATGTCTACTCATTAGGCAGATTTTCTAGGGACAATAGTGTTAGTTTCACAGCCCACCTGTACAGAAAAGTGATGGGAGCACATGCAGATACCTGACAAAAAAGGGAAAAGTATTATTCTTGATAAATGGCCTTCCAAATCATCTACATAAAGTGGTGCAACATAGGCTTTGCTGATGGTTGTTTTTAAATGGTTTTCACTTACAGGGAACCCTGGATATCCAGGAGGGGTGCAGTGAGGCATCCCACACCTCTAGAGGCAGTTGGCTAGTCTTGAGGTGTGGGAATGCGAGGCAGGAAACCCTAAGGTAGACTGGTAGAAACCCGGTGCTTAGTCAGTATGGTGGGGAAGGTTCCAGTTGTTGAGACATTATCTAGATTTCACTGTTTCTGCATAACTACTTGTTGTTATTGTTAAGTGCTGTCGAGTAGGTTCTGACCTATGTTGTTGTTGTTGTTGTTGTTGTGAAGTGCCGTTGAGTTGGTTCCAACCCATAGCGACCCTGTATAGGGTTTCTGGGGAGCAGCTGGTGAGCTTGAACTGTCAACTTTGCAGTTCAAATGGCTTTACAGTCTGGCACGTTAGCCACAGTGCCACACCAGGACTCCAAGGAGTCACTGCTAGTCCTGTGCATATTTGAATGCACCCCATGTATAGGATTGCTGTACAATGTGAAAAGTACTGGCGTGGCACTGTGAGTTAATGTGCTGGACTGCAAAGTCAGTTTGAACTGAAAGGTTGATGGTTCAAATTCATCAGCTGCTCCTTGGAAACCCTATGCAGGTTCGCTATGAGTTGGAACATGTGAAAGGAAGGGTAAGGGGGGCAACATTTTGTTTGTTGTCAAAAACACATTCTGAATAGTATTCCAGGACAATTAATACCCATTTAAAAAGTCAGGCAAAATGATTCTAAGGTCAGCAGTTTGAAAGTACCAGCTGCTCCATGGGAGAAAGATGAGGTTCTCTGCTCCCCTAAAGATTTACATCCTCAGAAACAGGATGGCTATGAATCAGAACCGACTTGATGGCACTTAACCACAACAACCCCAATATTGATATATATGTTTACTGCCCTGGCATGTCTCTTAAATAATTGGTGAATTTTGAACCTCTTTATTGAATACCAGACAAAACACCTGACTAACAAGAAAGACCCTGAAATAGAAGCCAACAGCAATTCCAGGAATGATGAGTGTTTTCTGTAACAATGGGACAGGAAGGATACAATTCATTGTTTCCTGGCTTTTGTTTCTAATGCTTCTAAAGTCAGGCTTTCCTTTATGGAGGCCAGTTAGGCAATCTTGGGGCAATTGTGAGAATTTAATTCAGATGTTGCCAGCTACAGCTGATGTAATCGGGAAATAGCCAGCTAGAAGAAGTCCATGTTGTTTTTCAGTTCAAAGAGGAGTAGCCTTTTAATTGCCCTACTGGCCCATAGGAGAGCAGCCCGCGGCTATGCAGATCTACAGGCAGCCCACACAACAGCTCTCATTTCTGAAAGGCTCTGTCCTAGCTACTTCATAGAAGAGTGCAGGAGGTACTTTCCTAAGTCCTTCTGCCTTAAAACATAAAGTGACACTGTTTTCCCAACATGAAATATTGTAGAACTTGATTAGTATTATTGTTGTTGTTAAGTGCTTTCAAGTCGGTTCCAACTCATAGCGACCTGCATAGGGTTTCTGAGGAGTGGCTGGTGAGCTTGAACTGCCAACCCTTACCTCAAACCAACCTTACAGTCTAGCGCATTAACCTGCAGCACCACACCAGGACTCCATTTTTTGGTACTGGTAGAAGGCAATTTTTACCCCCTTCCTATTTCTATAATTTGGGGTTTGTCTATGAGCATCTTCTATCATTTTGTGCATACACTTTCATTACTTAAGGGATTACAGCAGTGATCCAGAGGAGTTCCTACTTAGACTCATATGTAAGACTGGACTCCCTGGGTGTAAATGACTCAGGCCTCTGAAGCAAGGCTGGGTGGTCTCCTTCTGGAAAATCAGTCACTGAAAACCTCATGGGGTACAGTTCTACTCTGACACAATGGGATCACCGTGTGTCAGAATCTACTCCATACCAAAACCAAATTTCAAAACATTGAGTTGATTCTGACTCATAATGACCCTAGAGAACAGAGTAGAATTGTCCCTTAGATCCCGAAACTGTCAATCTTTGCAGGATCAGAGTCTCATCTTTCTCCTGCAGAGCAGCTGATGGACTTGAAACACCGACCTTGCAGTTAGCAGCCCATGGCTTAACCCACTATACCACTAGGGCTCCTGACCTACTCCCTAGAAACTGGGTATATGACACTAGATTCTTTATGTAGCAGAAGAATCTAGCTCCTGGACCAGTTTTAAAGAAATTCCATGATGTCCAAGCAGAATAGAGTTGCACTCCTACCCATCAGTTTATTTAAAAAGGAGGCAATTGCTATTTTTCAGCTTTGAAAATGTGCTCTTAAGAGAGGAAACAACACTATAGATGGTTGTTATTATGTTCCCAATAATGATGGAAGAGGCATGGTGGTTTTCTGACTTCAAAGCTTCTTTAAGAGCTTCTGAAACCTTGATAAACTATATATTGTCACTTTAAGAAACATGGTACAACTTGGAAATGCCTATCATTCCCTAAACGAAACCAGACTTGACTTCAGTGTAGACATCTAAGTCAAAATCATCTTTTAATACTTGCCTTTGTCTTGTTTTGGTAAATCCTCTATAGCATTCCGTGTCCCAGCAATTGCTTCACTGACAGTTTCATAAATAGAGAGATTGAAATTACAACATAGCAGAAAGAAGGTAGGAATGTCCCAACTCTGCAAAAGATATCCTTTCTTCATTGGCTCTTTGGATAAAGTTAGAAAATAAGGTTCAATTAACTCTGTATCGGACATGAAGTAGGATTGAAAAGCCTGGTCAAATTCTTGCTGCATCCGTCTGAAGATGTTACAGCTTCTGTTAAATACAGATCCCACGTCCACAGACAATTGGCTGAACACATCCTCTATTTGGGCCACTTGTGCATCTTTCTCAGTGAGCTTTTCACAGATGGGGAGATCGCTTTGATTATCTTCATGGAAAGGAAACAGAAACTGATATATCATGAGGTAGATAGAGTGAGGGGCAGAAATGGAAGAAGTGGTTAATTTGATCTCTGGGTCATTTTTTAATTGTAAATTTTAAAGTCAACTTATAGTAATCATTTTATATCAAGAACAATTCTGGACAAGTGAGAGAAAGGGGATTGACTTTAGATGATTAACAATAAGATAATTAATATTCTTACACCTGGCTTTGAGTTTGGTTATGGGAATACAATCTACGGTTCCTACTGATTTTCTTTGCCCACTGATGACCTACATTTCCAGTATTATTGATGAACCACAGCCTGATGTGCTGGTGGCAGTTGGCATGCCACAGCTTCCAGGGCACTGTAGAGACTGCCCAAAAACCAAGATGAAGGCTCTTGTCTTTCACTTGTCTTAGTTCTTTTTCCTTCAGTAAAATGTTACTAATGTCTTCATAGTCTTCTTTCTCTCTTTGTAAATTAGTCTCAGGAAAGGAAAAGCTCAATACACTCACAGTGATCTACAGATATCTGATACAGCTTAATGGGTTATCCATTTTAGAGATGGTACATATTGGCAGTGACTACAGTCTATTTTGGAGTCCTGGTGTGGCACTGTGGGCTAATGTGCCCGACTACAAAGCTATTTGAACTGCAAGGTCGGTGGTTCAAGCTCATCAGCCACTCCTCGGAAACCCTATACAGGGTTGCTATGGGTTGGAACCGACTTGACGGCACTTAACAACAACAGTTCATTTTGGCTATAGTCAAAAGAATGAAGTTATAATTGTAGGATTCCAGGTACCAGTTTAGGGGTAGAAGGCTTACTGGCTGTCACTCAATACTCTGTCTCATCTAGGTATACCTGAATCCAGGCCAGAACATGGTTGCCCTTAGACATTAGTGCTGCGGCCACAGTGCATGTTCTTGGACATCTTGACTATTGCGCATCAGTGCTGTAAGCATCCCAGTGCAGTTCCAAGAATTCTTTAGGAATTCTTAGAGGACTGTGTCTTTATCAAAGAATTATCTAGGCAAATTGTCTGCCTGTCCCTCTGCCAGCTTCTGTTTACCTAATCTCAAACACAAAAACAAAACTTTAAAATACTAAGAAATGTTCATATAGTCACATAACTGGCACAGCTGGGAGTGGCCCTCATACCTCCTGACCTTCAGTCAATACTGTCCCACCACACTGGAGAGTGACAAGAGCTACAAAAACAGAGCAGCTGCAATTATCAGTGGAGGCAAATTAACTTGGCACATTCATTACCCTATGGGTTGCCAAGACAGATTCATACTCTAATTAGTGCATGCTCTAAAACAGAGAGTGAAATTTCACTCAGTTTCATATTCAACTCATTTTCTAAAGGGGAAGGGAAATCCAGGCTAATAGAATTGGAACCTTTTCTAGAGCATAGCTCAGACTGTGTAGGGCACCACCCTTGGTGATTCCTTATGTTCAGAAGCTAGCTAGCTAGAGAGGGACAAAAAAGAAACCATACCAGCCCTATATTACATACTTGCACGCAGGTTAAAGGCAATGTGTCTATGTATGTGTACGTGCATGCATGTACCACACATAAAAGGTCAAGTACATTGAAGGAGAGATGAAGGAGGAAGATGTTTGGCCTCCAGGAGAAAAAAATTAAAGCAGGTTGAAATCAGAGATGGTAATATTATTATTGAGAATACAATCCAACCAACATTTATTGACTACCTTCAATGCTCAAAGACAAAATATGGTTCCTGCTATCAAATAGCTTACAATCTCCTGGGAATGTGTTCACAAAATAACAAACATAAAGCATGCCTCAGAAAGATACATGTAGTGTCATGAAAAGGAATGATGTTCTAACTTATACATTGTGTTTGCACAGGTGATGATATGAGCATTAGGTTCTATATTGCAAAAGGTCAATATCAAATCAGGCATCTTTATTCTAAATTTTAATATACTTTAATAAATAAACTGAGGGAGTTGCCTTATGAACTCTGAAACCTGGCGCTCTCTTTATCTCTTACCGTATTTTTAATGGATGACCAGTCAGGTTGGCAGGCTGTATAATATCTCATGCAGTTACTTTCCAGGCAAGACTTGCATTAGTTCCATGAATCTGCTAGAGATACTTGGCATAGCCTCTCTTCCTCTTTCAGATGCTCTTGAACTTCATTCATAAGTGTCAAGGTCTCCTAATTAAAACAAAGAAACAGTCTCTTCATTTCATGATTCTATGTGCATCAACTAAGGTTGATGTCCCTTTTTAAAAAATGTGCATATTCTAAATGATTTCTTCTGCCTTTGCCTTCAGTAGCTGACAGATCTACTCAATAGCTTTCTGTTTGACTAACACCACTGATTCATTCTTACTAAAGACTGTATAAATCTTATTCATGTGTTCACTAATTAATTCAACAAGCTTCACTGTGTGCTTGCTACGTGACAGACATTATGCTCAATTTGAATGAATCCTCAATGAAGATACGGTTTCCTACTCTGGGAGACCGCCTGCCATTTATCTGTTTGTCTGCCTTCACATCTACTCTAGAAGGAGCGGGAGGAGGTGGGAGAGGGACTTTAAGGCTTAAAAAACTGGCACATTCTATTTCTGTTATTTGTGCTGTCTTTAATATTTGTATGTTCTTAAACATTTTAAGAAAGTGCAATCCTTGTACATCAGATCAACTATTTCACCGAATTACATTCTATTTGCAAAGAATGTATTTTTTTTAGCACCTATTCTTGTTGTTATTCTGAGAACGCCCTCTTGTGGTGCCTTGTTTGATTTGCCAACTATTGCTGTGCAGATCAGAAGCCCTGAGAGGCCTGCAATGCCCTCTGCTCGCGGTCTCCACCTAGACCCCCAACGGAGCCTACTTAGACTTCCGACTGAGTCCTGGTGTGGCAGGATAAGCACTGGACCACAAAGGCAGTTTGAACTGCAAGGTCGGCAGTTCAAACTCACCAGCCGCTCTTCGGAAACGCTATACAGGGTGGCTCTGAGTTGGAACTGACTTGACAGATAACTTAGACTCCCCGCTTCCCTGCTAGCCCAAAGACTGGATCTCTCCCTGCCTGAAGCTAGCTAAAGAGAAAACAGTTGCTGTCCATGTAATTCCAACGAATGGCGACCCCTTGTGTCTCAGAGCGGAACTGTCTGTGCTCCACAGGGCTTTCAATGGCTGATATTTTTGAAAGTAGATCCTCAAGCCTTTTTTTTTTGAAGAGCCTCTGGATGGACTCAAATCTCCTACGTTGCTGTTAGCCGCCACATGTGCTAACCGTTTGCACTACAAGAATCTCTAGTCTCCGGGAATTAGAGGCATAAGGACCCAACCATAAGAAGACAGCCTCAGGGTTAAATGTGAGTCCCTTAAAATAAAATCACATTTGTACTTAAAAATCAAATTACTGTGCACTTTTACCTAACAAAAAAGAAAAAGAAATCACCCATTTCTGGCATATTAAGCCCAAAGGATCTACCAGCACTGCCAATCTTCTGCATCTCTTGCACCCTGCTCAGACTTCTCAGCTGACTTCATTGTACAGCGTCCGGGTACTAATCCAACTTCTGTTCACTATGACCCGAATAAGAAAATTGGCAGGGACCCAGTCTGCTACATGCACCCTTTGACCCAGACAAGATTTTATTGTCTCCTTGGGCTTTGCAGAATAATTTTGGAATCCTAGACGTTTTCCAGGAAGGTTGCCTCAACAATTGTTGTTAAATGCTGTTGAGTTGGTTCTGACTCATTTGGTTGGTTGGGATAGCGACCCTGTACAGGATTTCTGAGGCTGTATATCTATCTTTACAGGAGCAGAAAGCCTCATCTTTCTCCCATGGAACAGCTGGTAGTTTTGAACTGCTGACCTTGTGGTTCGCAGCCCAATTCGTAACCACTACACTACCAGAGCTCCTTTCAGACTCACAGTTACCCTATCTATATAGGGTTTCCGAGGACGAGTGGCTGGTGAGCTTGAACCACTGACCTAACAGTTCAAACTGACCTTCCAGCCCAGCCCATTAACCCATACCAGGACTCCACAAGACCATCCATATTTTGTTAATCAGTCCCAACTGTAAAGATTCTGTTCATTGTTACCATGACCAGAATCCCAGTATTTCCAACTCCAAACTATACTCATGATGTACCACTGGGCAAACATCTGTAAGCCTCAGGCATATCCCTAGAAAACAGGAATAGCAATAGGGACCTACCTCAAATTTCTGTGAGGTAAGCAAGCAAGGCACCTGTTGTTAAGTGCCGTAGAGTCAGTTCTAACACACAGCCACCCTTAGAGGGTTTTCAAGGAGTGACTGGTAGGTGTGAACAACCAACCGCAAGGTTAACAGTCCAGTGTTTATCCCAAAGCACCACTCCAAGACTCCTAACATGTTATTATTACTATCTTTCTTGTCTTCCCCCGAAAGGATGTAAATGTACATAGGTCCTAAATTTGGGTCCTAAACATCCCAGCACTGATTTCATACTCAGAACTCTATTCCTGGAGTGTAAAGCTTATCAAATACCATATGGAGCAAATCACTTTGAGGGGCTCCAGGGTTCCTCACTTCGTTAAGAGCAAGTTTCCAAGGCTCTCTCACTCAGTGTTAATGGGGAGGGAGGAGGTAAGGACAGGGACCTGAAGATGCCCTGCTGGGAGGCTGGGAGCGCATTAGCCACATTAGTTAATTTGTAATTTGCCTAATCTGACCTTTATTATAGGTTTAAAGTCACTTTAGGGAGGACAATTCAGGGTTAAGTAGGTTTCTTTCTTTCAATGAACTTTTTGAGCACTCAAATCAAACCCTAAGTACATAATTCAACATATTTTTACCCAATAAGTGCTTTTTAAAGCAAAAATGAAAAATGTCCCAGTTTCTGGGATGCTTTAGGGTCATAACTGAAACCGATACTAATTTCTGTGGTACCTACTCCCTGCATTCTTTTCCTTTTTAGCTTCCCAGAAGGCAAGTGAGAAACAGCGACTACCTGTGCAACATCTGTGGACTCGCTCCCCCTTACTATGGCAGTGTTGGGGAACACATTAAGGACCACCTCAAACCTAAGTTTCCTTAGCTGCAAAATAAAAGCAATGGTTTACTCAGATGTTGGAAGGATTCAAAGTGATAATGCATCTTGTTAGAGCTATCAGGGATGTCTGGTGTCATTATTCCCAGATGGTGGAACTCAGAATTTACCAGAAATGAGAACTTAGCTCGGTGGGGGCTTCTACATTTTCCTGATGAGGATTTTTTATTTTCTCAAAATGTTTTTTGATTGCTGCCCCAAAGAGGAGGGTTTGCAGCTGCTGGTCAGACAATCTCCTTTCTTTGCCAGGCATCCTGCGGTAGGTGTGGTGACAGGCCAGCATGCAGCTCAGGGGTCAGCCTGTCAGTCAGCCCTAATGAGAGTGTTTAATAAACTTCCAAAGACCATGATGGGTGGAGAATTCAAGGAGCTTTCTAGAGCTCACTGGTCCCCAGCTGGGGTACACACTCACTGGAGCAGAGGAAGGAAATATTAGAGTTTCTCTTTGTTCTTTTTTTTAATTAAAAAATAGATTCAGTTATTATATTATTTAATACATTGGGGCTCTCTTGAGGTGTTTATGTCAGATAATTATGTATGAACCCCAGGGAAGAATGGGGCTTCTACATTTCAGAAGCATTGGCAATCTTTGCTTATTTGCAGCCAATTGGATTCAAGTTTATCATCTAGTTTTCATGAAGCTGATGTTTTTGGTAGCTGTTGTTAAGTGGCCCCTGACTCATGGCAACCCCACCTGTGTCAGAGTAGAACTGTACTCTATAGAGTTTTCAATGGCTAATTTTTAGAAGTAGATTTCCAGGACTTTCTTCCTACTCCATTTTAGTCTGGACTCTGCTGAAAGTTGTTCATCATCATAACAACACACACACACAGAAGGGTGGGTGGTTGTTATACATGAAGTGCTTGACCAGCACTCAAACCTGGATCTTTTGCATAGAAAGTAAGATGTTTACCACCGAACTGCCAAAGTCTTTATTTTTTTTTACTAAGCTAACCTTCACAAGGAGCTCTGGTAGCGTAGTGGTTACGAATCGGGCTGCGAACCTTAAGGTCAGCGGTTCGAAACTACCAGCCGCTCCGCGGGAGAAAGATGAGGCTTTCTACTCCCGTAAGGATTTACACCCTCGGAAACCCTGTACAGGGTCGCTATGGGTCGGAACCGACTCGACGGCACTTAACAACAACAACAACAACCTTCACAATATAGACAGGAGGCTTAAAAGGTTCTTGGGAGAAAAAAAGCCTTGTCAGATTTTTAAAATACTAGCATTTAAGTTCAAATGGACACAACCAAAATGGCAGAGTGGACACATCTTCATGATGAACTCTGCACTGGCCACATGACAAAGTAAAAACATGCTGATCTAATTGTATCAGGCAAGTTGGCTGAAAATTTCAAATGATCTAGAAGGTTTTATGAAATATGGACTTGCATCCACCCAAGATGGGACAGATGATGATATATCAATTTTTTGATACATATAAAATTTATAAATAAATTAATATGCATATACTTAGGAGTTAGTGCTAAACATTTTTTTTAGTGATAGATATGTGAGATCAAAAAACTTTGGAGATCACTGATGTAACCAAAGTTTCCCCAGCACTTTGGTCTCACTCAATATCTTAACTCAGAGCAGACTAAGTGTGTAATGAAGCATTTTGAGAAAACAGCATTTCCCAGAGGCAAATCCCCCAAATTCATGTATTTGAGGTCCACTCCAGACTTTATAAAAGCTGATTCTACAAGGAATGCGTTCTTTGATGAAATTTGAAATTTCCTTCAACCTTTTCCTTCAATAAAGGCTACTGTCCAGAACAATTATTATCAGGGAAAATAGGCAATTCATCAATTGTACTGACAAGGGCAATAGATTTGGCCCAGATAGATTTAGGAACAGATATAATTTACAGCAACTGTACCTGCTTTTCTGCTCTGCATTTCTTCAGGGTTTTCATTAGATTAGTATGTTCTTCCTCTATTCTTTCTATCATGATTTTCATCTGCTTAATGCCAATCAAAGTCTTCTTCATGTCTTCATCTACCTCTATCTTCTCAGACTCAGAAAAACCTAAAAGATATGTTGCAGCTTTTGCCTTTCATATCTGGTTAGATTACAAAACAAAGAGTTCACCAAATTTTAATGTTCCCAAAATGGCTTAGGTGTTATTTCATAGTATCAGATTCACAGGAGAAAGATGAGGTTTTCTGCTCTTTCAAAGATGTACAGCCTCGGAAATCCTATGCAGGGTCACAACGAATCAGAACTGATTCATTGTCACTTAACAATAACAATCACAACAGTATCAAACTTTGATCTGCCACATGGATGGGATCGTCTATCTGTTCCTCAGTTCTAAGCTCCTGAACAAGGCAGAGTTAATTTAACCTCAATCTTGCCATTTGCCTTAGAGTCTGTTTTAATTTATCCTTTTTTTTTTCTCCTTTCACTTAAGACTCAAGTGTGTTTATATTAGAGATCATTTAGAATTTCGTTCACAAACATTTAAGTTATATGCCAAGTGGGGACTTTAAACATAATGAAAAATTTTCCTTGCTTTCAGCTTAAATTAACTTCTAACAAGGCATCAAACTCAGCAAGTATCTCAAATAATGCAGGATGACCTAACAGACGTCTCACTACGCTTCTCCGAAGTCTTTCAGCCAGTTGCTATGGAGCAGGCCTGACTCATGGCGACCCCATGTGTTCCATAGGGTTTTTTTTTTTTTTTTT
>NW_006408621.1:7834384-7835794 GCF_000296735.1 Chrysochloris asiatica
ATATTGAAGGATCTTGTTTTCTTATCCATTCTGCCACTCTCTGTCTCTTAACAGGCGCATTTAATCCATTTACATTCAGTGTAATTATCAATATGTATGGATTAATTGCTGCCATTATGTTTGTTATTTTGTGGTGGTGTTGCTTTCTTTTTTCTGTATGTCTTCCTTTGTTGAGTTCATGTTTTTTGTGTCCTTTCTTGTGAGTTTCCTCATATTTTTAATGTTTCCATGTTCTTCTTGGATTTTCATTCTTTTGGTATGTTGTGAAGTGTTAGTTTTCTTTGAGGTTGACTTATAGTCCATTAACTTTTCTCTCAATTTAATGCAGTCTATTTTATCCTGTAATCTACCTGACCTTCTCACCATCTTGATCGCTGTTCCTACATGTTTACTTTCTTTTACATTGTAATTGTTTTGATCATAGACTGACCTCCTAGATTCTCTGAGTTTGTTCTTATAGTTTTATTCTTTTCTACTCTTCCTTCTGTCGATTTAATTCTCGGAGGTGCTGCCACGTATGTCAATCTCTGGTCCTTGTCTGTTCTTGTTGGTTCTCAGTCCACAGAACTCCCTTTAGGGTGTTTTGTAGCACAGGGTAGGCTTTGGCAAAATCCCTTAACTTCTGTTTATCCTGGAATGTTTTGATTACACCATCGTATTTGATTGATAACTTTGCTAGATAAAGGATTCTTGGTTGTAAATTTTTTTCCTTTCAGGGTTTTATATATGTCTCCCCATTGCCTTCTTGCTTGCATGGTTTCTGCTTAGTGATCCGAGCTTAATCTGACTTGCTTGCCTTTGTATATAACACTTCTGTTTTCCCTAGCTGCTTTCAGGAGTGAATCCTTTGATTATGGAGAGCTTGATTATGATGTGTCTCGGTGATTTTCTTTTGGGGTCTATCCTTCCTGGGGTTCACTGAGCTTCTTGAATGTTTATCTTCTCACTTTTCAGGATGTTAGAGAAATTTTTTTCCAGCAATTCTTCAACTATTTCCTCTGTGGACTTGTGTGATTCTTCTTGTTCTGGAATGCCGATAATTCTTAAGTTATTCCTCTTTATGTTGTCCAACATGAAATCTTAGACCTTCTTCAGATTCCCCCCCCTCCCCATTTTTCTGCTTGCTATTCTTAGTGATATTGAGAGATTTGTCTTCCCGCTCACTGGTTCTGCCTTCCTTCCATCTCTTCAATTCTACTCCTTTGCCCTTTCAGAGTATTGTTTATTTCTGATATTCTATTATTGATCCTTTGGACCTCTTTCTGTAGGTTTTGAATTGTTTCCAGTGCTGTATCTATCTTATTTAATTGTTCCTGTAGTGCTTTCCTGACTTCTTCCTTATTTTTCTCAACTCCATTGTAAAGTGTTTTGAAACATTTTATAATCATTTTTCTGAATTCCTTCTCAGGC
>NW_006408621.1:7836284-7841556 GCF_000296735.1 Chrysochloris asiatica
AACAAAACTAGACTGAATACTGCATTTTATAATCACAGAAAAGGGAGAGGAGGGAGAGAAGGGAAAACAAAAAAAATTCTGTAGCCTAATATGAGTATGACTTTAATGTCTTCTTTTCAGCTTCTTGCTTTCAAAGCTGCCTGAGAGATTTCAAGATGTCACTGTTGGTTGTTATGCTATACCTCTGGCTTTAATTTAATTTTCAGCCTGTTTTGTTTTTAAACTCTCTTTCACTCTCTACAGTCCTCTCCTGGCCTTTCCCGTATTAAAAAAAAACAACACAAAAACGTTCAGGGCCTGCTCTTGGACTGAGTATCTGTGCGCATGCATGGCAGAAGAACCCACCCATGGTGAAGGTGGGGGGTATCCACCCCACCCCCTGCAGAATAGAGGTGTGGAAACAGTGGGAGTGGCCAATGACCAGATACCAAAAAAAAAAAAAGAAAATCAGAATAAAGCGAAACCAACAAAGTGTATTGTTTACCTTTGCTCCAAGGTTCCTGTGGCGTTTTTCTGCGGTATTTCTGCTCCCACCACTTTGTTTTGCTGTTTGGTCTCATCCAAGATGTTGGCTCTGGGCCTCCGAGTCTGGCAAAATCAAAAGTACACAATTTCTTACTTCAGCTTCAAGTTCCACTAGCTATAAGCCTTCAAATTGAAAAAATATTCCTAGCTATGTGGTTCTGAGTTTCTTAGCTCTACTCTGGATCTTCTTTGCCTGGTATTCTGTGGTATGGCTGACATCGAACACTGCACTTCCACTCTAGCCTCCATCAAGCCCCGCCTCCTCCATAAGGTTTTAATGGCTGATTTTTCAGAAGTCAATTTCTAGGCCTTTCTGGAGACACTGAGTGGACTCAAACCTCCAACCTTTTGGTTAGCAGTTGAATACATTAACCATATGCACTCCCAGCGACTTCCATAAGCACTTGTTACTATTGTTAGTTGCTGTTGTTGAGTCAATTCTAACACATGACAATACTATGTATGCATAGTATCGAATAGAACAGTTCCATAGAATTTTCAGGGCCATGAGCTATCAGAAGCAGATCTCCAGGCCCTACTCACAACCTTTTGGCAGGTTTGAATCACTGTGTGTTTTGGTTAGTAGCCCAGTGCTTAACCATTAGCACCACTGAGGGACTCCAATGAGCATGTGTTGTTGTTAGGTGCTGTTGAGTAAGTTCTGACTCAGCGTAGTGACTCTGTATAGAGCTTCAGAGGCTGTATATCTTTATGGGAGCAGAAAGTCATCTTTCTTCTGCGGAATGGCTGGTGGGTTTGAACTGCTGACCTTGTAGTTAGAAGTCCAGTGCTTATCCTACAGTGCAACCATGCTGTTTTTATTTTGTTTTGTGTGTCAATTAGTTGGTTCCAACTCATAGTGACCCTGTATAGGGCTTCTGAGAGTACCTGGTGGGTTTGAACCATTAATCTTGAGGTTAGCAGTCCAATGCTTATCCTATAGCAACACATGGGCATGAAATTCATTGGTATGCTCTCCTCACAGTAGCTAATGTGGCTTTCTAAGGAACTTATTCTTACAAGAGAATTTAATTATAAATTCCTAATCAGCTGCTCCGACCCATAGCGACCCTGCCTAGGGTTTCCCAGGAGCAGCTGGTGAGCTTGAACTCCCGACCTTGCAATTCAAACAGCTTTGCAGGCTAGTACATTAACACACAGCGCCACAGCAGGACTCCACAGCAATCTGCTTCCCTGAAGAAGGCAGTCCTGTGAGGCAGACAGAGTCACATGAGGTCCTTATGAAACAGGACCAAATAGACAACACCTAACAACATCCCTGGGTGGTGCAAATGGCTAAGTGCTTGACTGCTAACCAAAAGGTTGGCAATTTGAATTTACTCAGAGTTCCTCAGAAGACAGGCGATCTCTTCCGAAAACCTTAAAAACCCTACGCTGCAGTTCTACTGCGCATGCGCAGGGGGTCTCACCATGAGACGGAATCTTCTCAGTGGCAAACAACCATCAGTTACATTTTAGCTTTTTAAATTTTAAGTGTTTAGTACCCAAAGCCGATATCATTAAGCAAAGGTCACCAGTTAATCACAGAGCAACCAGATTCAATGTAATTATAATCCATTCTTTCACTATTTAAGAATAACTGCACAGATTACTCTAATTGTTTAAATTTTTTAAATGCTGGAAAAGTATTTCACTGTTCATTAAAACCGTGCTCAGATGAAACCAAACATCTGGATGATAAAACAACAAAAAAAGCAGCCCCAAAGTTGGCAAGTATTATCTGCATGATAGCAAACATCTGGATATGTGAACGTTCTCAGATACTTGATTGGAATTTTCTATTTTTATCCAGATGTTTGGCGTCACGTATACTTGGTTTAAGTGTCTAGAAAACATTTTACCAGGAAACTGAAAGGCTGTCAAGAATACACTTATCTCTCAACTGTAAATCACTGTAAATGCCAACAGACCATACAAACAGGACACAGCCCAGATAAAAAAACAAGCATACCCTTCAGGTTTCCACTGGTAACAGTTTCGTCTTTCCAAATAGGTGCGCAGTGACCGTCTTTCAACCAACCGTCTTTACACAATAAACACCAAGAGTGGCGGCTTCTTGTCCCGATGTTACTGCAAAGGAAAAATAAACCTCATCAAATGTCTTCCGTTATGGTTTTTCTACAAGCATCAATGGAAAACACATGGAGCTCCAAAGCATTTTTCTGTCTGTTTTTCTTTATGACTTTAGACAATTTATGCTAATGTGCCTGGGACATTAAGAAGCTTGAAATATAAGTTTAAAAAATATACTAAATCCCTATTTAACTTACATTCTTTCTGACAGTTAAATAAGGTCGTCCTCTCAAGTACCATTGCTGTCTCCAAGACTAGAAATGAAAGGCCGTGAGCAGTATGGTTCACAGACACACTGAGGCCAAACCTCATTTTATTTGCACATCAACCATAAACTTCCCTAAATATAGAATCAGTTCAAATTATGTCAAGAAGGATTTTTTTTTTTAACTTCTGAGTCCTCAAATGAGTTCTGAGTCCTCAAAAGTAGATGGTTCACTACTTATTTTTATGAAAGCAAAAATAGCCGCACATTTTTTTCATATAAAACACTTGTAAAACTCATCAAGCTTGTGAATAGTAATATACAGTTAAAGTCTTTTCTTCTCAGATAATGAATTTCCTTTAAAATGTAATTTGCTTTGTTGTTGTTAAGTGACCCTGCACAGGGTTTCCGAAGCTGTAAATCTTTACCAGAGCAGAACGCTTCATCTTTCTCCCGCAGAACTGCTGACCTTGGGGTTGGCAGCCCGACTCGTAACCACTACACTACCAGAGCTCCCATGTAATTTGCTTTATGTTGTAGTTATTATTGACTGTTAAGTGAGTTCCCACTCATAGTGACCATGTGTAGGGTTTACAAGGGTCAGCTGATGGACTTGAACTGCTGACCTTGTGGTTCAGTACTTATATATATTTCAGTCTAGTGCTTATGTATATTTCAAATACAAATGCTTAAAATTTTACTAGGGAAAATTAAATTTAAATAATTATGCTTTAATGAAGTTAAACATTGATATATATTTATTAATTTGAATAACAAACAATAATAATATAAAAATAAAACTCTCCATTATTTAACCAACATTAGGAATGTCTTAAAATAACAAGTACACCTAGGGAATTTATAAAATAGCATCTATACTAGTAGTTATAAAGCTATCACATTTTGCATACATTATATAAACTAACTCTTCTCTTTTTATTAAGATCCTATTTACCAAACAAAACTTCTAAATGCAGTATATTTACCACTAGCTTTGCAGTATTTCCCCAGTGAAGCTGCCAAGAGCTTCTGGAAGGGTCTTCACTTTTCTCTGATCTGATTTTCATCTGTGCCAAGCATTTAGCCTTGTTCTAATAATTTGATGACATGGTTCTTAATCCTATTAACCTAACATTTTGAGTTTAAGAATATGATTTAAAACTTGGTAGGGTTTAGAAATAAACACTAGAGGGCAGCCTGTGCACATGATCAGAAACAAGGGTCTTGAACTAGTTTATTCAACACAAGTAAGTTTGATTGTTGTTAAGCTCCTTTGAGTGGATCCTGAGGAGCAGCTGGTGAGTTTGAACCGCTGACCTTGCAGTTCAAACTGATTTTGTGGTCCAGTGCATTATCTTGCAGAGCTACACCAGGATATGTATAATATGTTTGATATTGTTGTTAAATGCCTTCAAGTCAGTTCCTACTCATAGTGGCCCTGTGTAGGGTTTCTGAGGACCAGCTGGTAGTTTTGAACTGCTGACTTTGTGCTGATCCTACGGTGCCATACCAGAGTGGAACTCTTTAATATGTTTGATAGAACTCATTATACCTTTTAAAGTATCTTTAAATGTGTAATTTATGACATGTATAATAACAGCAACAACAATATTCCAATGAAGGTCAAAATTTTTTCTTGGATTAAAAATATAAGCACTATATGAGGTTGAGTAAGTAAAATTTTAGGATAAACATTTTGAAAAGATTATTTACATAATTGTTTGGGCTTTTGGACTATATACACATTTTTAACTAGACAAATTGGTAAAATCTAGCACATAAATAATGTAATAGATAAGGATCTTAAACCCCACTGGGCGGTGGGAACAGTCATTTGCTCAGCTGCTAACCAAAAGGTAAAGGTTGGAACCTACCCAGAAGTGCTTTGAAAGAAAGGTCTGGTAATCAACTTCTGAAAAAATCAGTCATTGAAAATCTGATGGAGCCCGATTCGACTTGGTCACCTGAATCGGAATGTTGTCTGGTTTGGATGATTTTCAATTTTTGCTAATCAAACTGAAAATTTGGCCCCCAAATTTCATTCAGAAACGATTTAAAGACCAATTTTTTCTGATAGCCAGATCTGGGTCTCTTGGTTGCTAAAATCTCAAAGATCCACTGAAGGCCCCCTTTGAAAGTTTTCAGAGACTAATGAATCAATAGTTACAATGTACTGAGTTCTTTTCCTCAAAGATTTGGGAACCAATAGAAGTTGACCCTTGACGTTGAACAACTTGTGCTCTGAGTTTAACTCAGTTCTACTTAGAAACTGAGAATGGGTTCAGGACATAAATTCAAAGTCCAGGCCTACACCCCAATTCAGCTGTCCTGATTACTCGCTAACTGTGTGTTTTAGTTGGAAACCTCTCACTTAGCTAATTGAAAAATAGATTCGCTCAAAGCAAAACTTGATCTATTTTTCTTAAGCAGCCTTTTTTTTTTTTTTTT
>NW_006408621.1:7842276-7851617 GCF_000296735.1 Chrysochloris asiatica
AGCCATTGAAGCCAGGTCAAGTGGGTATTATCTGCAAGTGTGGGTGTTCTTATGTATATGCCCTCTCTTCTTATCAGTTGGGTGCTTCATTCTCTACTCTAGTCCTCTGTGGCTATGTCACTGTCTCTGGGCCCAGGAGTCCCCAGGTCTTGCCATATTGCTGGTCAACCAGGTCTCTACCCGGATTCAAAGGAGACTATTGAACATGTTGGACTTAGCTCACAGCTTCATTGCTGTTTTTCCCTCATTTCCCCTTATTGGTGACCAATGTGGTCACCAGTCAGAGCACATGTCTGCTGGTGTATTCCTCTTGAGTCTTAGTCTTAGAAGGGGGTTTGCCCTGAGGGGACCTGACCACTTGCCTTGATGTCTCCTGGGCAAACAACTTGCTTGTTCTTGTATTTAAGCAGCCTTTTGAGCAAATAGATTTTAGTTTTGAGCAATTAGAACTGACACTGTGTACTATTCTGAGAGGTTGGTCAATGGAGGAAGCAGTATTTTTAGTAATTTTCTTAGGAAGAGAAGAACAGCATTCTGGAACAGTAAATCATAAGAAATTGTCCCGTTTACTCTGAATCTCGAAGACAATTCAAAAATGGTTGTGCAAATACAGTGACATAGATATGCCAGAAATTAAAGTCAGATTCAGAAGAGGATGTAGAATAAGGAATATCATTGCTGATGTTAAATGTATGTTGGCTGAAAGCAGAGAATATCATAAAGTTGTTTACTTGTATTTTATTGACTATGCAAACACATTTGACTGCATGTATCATAACAGATTATGGATAATATTTCAAAGAATTGGGTTTCCAGGATTCTTAATTGTGTGGAATATGTACATAAGCAGTCTTTTGAACAGATCAAGGAAATAATGCATGGTCTAAAATCAGTAAAGATGCACGTCAGGGTTGTATTCTTTTGCCATACTTAGTCAATCTGCATGATGAGCAAATAATCTGAGGAACTGGATTATATAAAGAAAAACATGGCACCAGGATTAGAGGAAGACTCATCAACAACCTGCGATAGTAAAGAAGACTTGAAGCACTTCCTGATGGAGATCAGAGACTACAGTCTTCAGGATGGATGATACCTCAACACAAAGAAAATAAAATCTGTGCAACTGAACCAATAAGCAACATCATGACAAATGGAGAAAAGACTGAAGTTGTCAAGGATTTCATTTTACTTGGGTCCACAACCAATGCCCATAGAAGACTCAATGAAGAAATCAAACCATATAGTGACTGGGCAAATCTGCTGTAAAAGACCTCTTGAAAGTGTGAAAGAGCAAAGATGTCACTTTGAGGAATAAGATGTGACTGACACCACAAGCCATGATATTTTCCATCTCCTCTTATGCATGGGGTAGCTAGCCAATGAATAAAGAAGACCAGAGAAGAATTGATGCATTTGAGCTATGGTGTTTGCAAAGAATATTAAATATACCACGGATTGTCAGGTGACTAAACAAATCTGTCTTGGAAGAAGTACAGCCAGAATGCTCCATAGAATTAAGGATAGTGAGAATGCATCACATGTACTTTGAACATTATCAGGAGGGACCAGTCCCTGGAGAAAGACATCAAGGTTGGTACGGTAGAGAGTCAGTTTTCAGGAAGACTCTCAACCAGATGGATTGGTGTAGTGGCTACAACAATTAGTTCAAACATAATGACAATTGTGAAGATAATGCAAGACTGGGCAGGGTTTCATTCTGTTGTCCATAGGATTAGAACCAAGTTGATAGCACATAACAACATAGTACCAAACCATTATTTCATTGAAAATGAAATCCACTTTAAGAAGTCCAGTGGTTCACCCCTTAGTGGCAGATTTCTTTCTTAATCCTTTTTCTCCTTTAAGTATATTTTCTATGCACTATTGCTAATTGGTAATAATTACTTTTTAAAATATCTTGATGTTTTCAGAAAGTTTCTTCCTCTAATTAGTTCATCTGTTTTCACAGCTGCCAATTTTTTCTTAAAATTAAGCAATAGTTCTTGCAAACCCTGGTATTTTTATAGTTATGACATCATTATGTCCAAGATCTAAGTGAATTCTAAAATATTGCAGATAACTGGTTAGTAAGTAAGTAGAGCTAGAAGTTGTTGTTGTTGTTGTTGTTAAGCGCTCTCCCATTGGTTCCAACTCATAGTTGCCCTGTATAGGGTTTCCGAGGAGCAATTGGTGGGTTTGAACAGTTGATCTTGAAGTTAGCAGTCCAGTGCTGATCAAAGGCATTTAATTTAGAAAGAAGATGCTGTGAAATCAGCTGAGAAGTATAGGAGTTGGACAGATGAATTTCAAGATATTAGCTTTACAGTTGCTAAGCTCAGACTTGGATAGTGTAACTCAGACATGTGGTCTTAATGGGCATGGTAACAGGTCAGCCCTGAACTGAAGTTGCCTACCCTGCTACTGGCACAGCAGACAACTGCCAAGCGCCCAGCTGGGACACTTTCTAGGCAAAGAGTAGACCAGGGAGCACGTATGTGGAGCCCAACACTGGAGAACACTGGGTAGACAGTGACAGCTTCTTTATCTGGCTTATGGAGTTGCTGAGCAGGTCAAATTAGATAATACAGATGAAAATGTTTTATTGTGCTATAGAATACAATGTATTGTAGACCAATAACCTCATTAAAAAATTAAGATGGAACTAAAACCATTATTTTGGGCTTATAAAAGACAGGCAGGCTAGCCTTGAATCCAAACTTGAAATTCTTTCATGAAAATGATCAAACTTGACTACAATATGAGCAAACTACAGCCTCGGAAACCCTGTACAGGGTTGCTATGAGTTGGAACCGACTCCACGGCACATAACCACCACCACCACCAAATCTCATTTGGAGTCCTGGTGTGGCACTGTGGGTTAATGCACTGGACTGCAAAGTAGGTTTGACCTGCAAGGACGGCAGTTCAAGCTCACCAGCCACTCTTTGGAAAATCTATACAGGGTCAATATGGATTGGAACCGGCTCAGCGGCACACAACAACAACATATCCCAATTTAGGACTCTTGGTGTGGCACTGTAGGATCAGCTCTGGACTGCAAACCACAAGGTCAGCAGTTCAAACCCACCAGCTGCTCCTCAGAAACTCTATAAAGGGTCACTACGAGTCACAAGGAGCCCTGGTGTAGTGCTGCAGGTTAATGTGCTGGACTGCAAAGTTGGTTTATATTGTAAGATCGGCAGTTCAAGCTCACCAGCTGCTCCTTGGAAATCCAATACAAGGCCGCTATGAATCGACTTGAATGCACTTTAACAACGAGTCAGAACCGATTTGATGGCACTTGACAAGAGCAAATATCCCATTACCCTCATTGTGAGTCCAGAATTTATCTGTACAAACCAGTATCACACCAATTTAATTATTGATCAGGACTTACTTAAATAGCAAATATATCCATCATTTTCATTATACCCAGTGTTGTGCTTCACTTTACAGTTCAGCTCTTGGGATAGTTTATTCAGCAGAGTGCCTGTGATGTGCCAGATACTCAAGAGGCAGTAGGTACAAAGCAGACAGGGGCCTGGTCTCTCGAAGCTTGCACTAAATTCTAATGGGAGAGAGATGGAGGATACACAAATACATAAGGAAGAAAATGCCAGTGGGTCAGGGAATGAAAACTGTTGCAAAAAAAAAAAAAAAAGGAGAATGACATGATAATGGGAGTCTCCAAGGAGCCCTGGTGACTCAATGATTCAGTGCTTGGCTGCTAACCAAAAGACTGGCAATTCAAACCCACCTGCCATTCCACGGTTGAAAAGATCTGGTCATCTGCTGCCATATCTTACCAAATCACTATGAGTTGGAATTGACTCGACAGCACACAACAACAACAGGGTGAGCAAATGTTTAGCCAGTTCAGCTGCAGTTTGTATCCACTCAGAGAAACCTGGGAAGAAAGGCCTGGTGATGTGCTTTCAAAACATCAACCACTGGAAACCTATGGAGCACAGTTCTACTGTGACACACGTAGGGTCACATGATTTGGGATCAGCTCAACATCAACTGGTTTTTATTTGTAACAGAATGGAGTTGGCTGTCCCTTCATTCTTTTAATTCTACCCCATTCTCACTGTTGAAAAAGGATGGGGTTCTCCATCCTTTAGATAACTTGTAAGAGGGTAAATCAAAACGTATTGCTACAAAATTATTTTGTTGTTGTTTTGTGATGTGCCGTGGATGCGGTTCCGACTCATAGCAACCCTGTACAGGGTTTCCGAGGCTGTAAATCTTTACGGGAGCAGAGAGCCTCATCTTTCTCCCGCAGAACAGCAGGTAGTTTCAAACTGCTGACCTGTGGGTTGCAGCCCGATTCATAACCACTACGCTACCAGAGTTCCTTACAAAATTATAGAAACCTTTATTAAACAAAAATGTGAAGTTATTGTTTCTTGGCATGTTCTCCTTCTAGGTCTATGAAAGCAGTGTTTCCTTCTCTCTAACCCTTCCCCAAAGAATTCTATGCTGTTCAATGTTCAATTGATACCATGTCAAAACAGTAGTTTTGTGTTCCTTTCAAAGGTTCTTTAAATTTGGGAACAAAAGAAATCTGAAGGTGCAAGACCAGGGTTATAGGGTGGATGGGGTAAGGATTTCTAGCAAAATTCTCATTGGGCAACCTTTGCTACCTTCAAAGACTGAGCAGGTGCATTGTTATGATGAAAATTCTTTGGTGCAACTTCAGTGGCCTTTTTCTCATCAATTCAATTTTCCATTTTCTTAACATTTCTTCATAATAAACCCCCATGATTCTCTTGTGCCCTTCAAGAAAATCTATCAAGATTATCCTTTTGAAATTTCCCCCAAACAGTTGCCATAACCTTCTGAGATGATCATTCTGTTTTGAATTTAACTGCCGCAGCAGATGCTCTCAGAAGCCACTGTTTTAATTGAACCTTGCTCTCTGGATCAAACTGGTAAATCCAAGACTCATTACTGTTTATGATTTGTTCTATAAAACCATCTTCATTAGTATCTATCTTGCTTAAAAGATTGGTGAAAAGATCACTTCTTTGAACTAACTGATCTTCAAACAATAATTTTGGCACCCATCAATCCAAAAGCTTACTGAGACCAACATGTTTGCTTGAAGTTGAATGCTGCACCATGTGAGATCCCAACTCAAGTAGCTGTTGCATCAGTGATCATTCTACGGTTTTCTCTCTGTTGCCGTATCTCCAAGGTCTTCTCGATCATTCCTTAAAATATTTATCCATCTAGAAACTGTTAGGTTTTAAGTGGGGCAGCATTCCCATAAACTCATTGCAAAGCTTCATTTATATAGATTGATGTCCACTTGAGTTTTGTTAAAAATTTGATTTTTAGCCCTGACCTTAAAATTGATTTTCCCATGACACAAAAAGTATCCCACATCCCTTTTTTTGGTTTATTTCTGAAAACACCAAAAGAGAAGTGTATTATTGCGGGAACTTGTCTGCAGGTATCCAATGGTCAAAGAGGTATGTTTAAACACATTTTGTCTGGAATAAACACATGTTTATATGATCTGAAACTCTAGTAGCAATATGGTATTTTTAAAAATACAACAACAACTTTTTATTATGAATTGGGTGAAGGTTTACAGAGCAGATCATCAGTTTTTTTTTTTTTTCAAGGCTTGTGAAGGGGGGGATTTAATGAGATTATATCAATTTACAGTAATGTTATAACACCTCCCATCACAAAGCAAAAAATACACCTCCTTACCCCACATGTCCTCCTCCCCACTTCCTCACTCCTACTCCACGTATATACTCCTTCCGGCACTAGTCACACTATGGAGGACACCACTGTACACAGTTCTTAACCTCTTCCCAGGTGGCCTCTCAGCAGCATTCCAAGTGCTGCTCATCAGTGCCTCCTGAGAACATCGTTGTCCTGACCTCTGGGATTTCATCTTACCTCAGTGACTGATCCTTCCCAGTTTGCTCTGCTGTTCCTTCTTTTCAGGCCCTCTGAATGTTGAAATGACCTGAGCTCTGTTTGGAACCTCTTTGCTCCCTTAAGAAACAAAAACAAGAACAAACCCACTGCATGCAAGTCAATTCCAACTCATAGTGACCTCATGTGTAGCAGAGTTTTCATGGCTGTGATCTTTTATGGACGTAGATCACCAGGCCTTTCTTTCACACATTGATGGGTGGGTTTCCAACTGCCAACCTTCACATTTGCAGCTGATCACAAACCACTTGTGCCGTCAAGGCTCTTACAGATCTTATCCAGATCATCAGTTTTAAAGTTAACATTTCATCTCACCATATTGTTTGCAATCCTTCTGATACATTATCATTTATCCCACTTCCTCCCTGTATTTACTGTTTCCATTGATCCCTCGTCCATTCCTAACTCTTGTGAACTTTGTCCTTGGGTAAATACTGCCACCCCTTGGTATCCAATGGTTAATGATTCTACAGTGTGTCACTGTTCCCCTCATAGACCTGTCCGTTGCCTGACTGAAAACTGAGCTGTGGGGACAGTTCAGTTCCAGATCTGAACGGTGACCAAGGACCCTAGTCTCATCGGTTCTACAACTCTTATCTAGCCAATAAACTTGGTCTTTTTTCTTTTATGAGTTTGAGTTTTGTTCCACATTTTTCTCCCACGTGATCCAGCACCTTCTAATGTGATCTCTTTCAGAGCAGTTGGTAGTGGTAGGTGGACAGCATATAGTTCTTCTGGTCTTACGGTCATGGAGATAGAGGTTCACATGGTTCATTACTCCATTGGACTAATTGTTTCCATGTATCTTGGATTTTCATCACTCTTCTTTCTTCCTGACAGGAAGAGACCAATAGCTGCACCTCATATGGCTTCTTATGAGCTTTTAAGACCACAGTAGAGTAGCAATACCTTTGTTGTTTTTTGTTTGTTTGTTTTGAAATATGTTTTTATTTACCCCTATATCCAATCCATCCTAACCTCCCGATACACAGAAAGTCTTTAATAATGAGTCACAGTTACGCTGTAAGAGACATTTACATTCACAGAACAGGAGTTGTAGGTGTTCCATTCTGAAGCATGTGAGGTGTAGGCAAACAGAAGCAGCAACACAGATAAATTGCTTTGATGGGCTGCCTTAGGCTGGGTTTTCACATATATAGGCTATATAAAGAGAGAGAGAAGTTTATTATCAAGGAAATGGCTCACAATTGTAGAGTCCCAGTTCCCCAGCGGAAGAGAGAGAGAGAGAAGGGGAGTCCCTCCCTCATGTACATTATATTGGGAGTAAGCCACACCCCCACAGAAGCATCCCTTTAATTGATTGGCTGCTCATAGCCACTAATCAGCATTAACTATGCCTGTATTAGGTTTCATCACCAGGGAAATAAGCACATCCCAACTGCTAACCCTCTGGCCTAGTCAAGTTGACACAGAACCCTAACCATTACACCAGAACTCTGGAGAAAAAGGAAAGCATGAAAAAGATCAAGGATAAAGGAGCAAGTCCAGGAAAGAAACTGAGAAGTCACCCAGCATCAGCACTGACCTGAAGGTGATTTGAAAAGAGTCATCAAGGCATGTTATATGAGCCTGTGGTTTTCAGGCAAGTTATTGATTCCCAGTAAGACTGGGCTGGCCCTGTAAGTTTATCCAACCCACTTCAGGTTATATATAGCTGGGTTACATAGTCATCTCTTCAGTGATACTTGTTGAGTACCTATCATTTTCAGGCACGATTGGATGCCCTTGACTCTCTTTTCTACTAACTCAAAATTCTCTTTGGATGATTTTACTCAGAACCACAGAAACACATAGCCAACTGTTTGCTGGATCTCTGTCAGTTTCTTTCTCTCTCTATGTTACCTGCAGGGATTTTAGATTCAACAATGCCCGTTACAGTTTTTGCTTCTCAAGCTTGCCCTGCCATGATCTCCCTCTTACCAGATCCAGAAATTTGAGAATCATCCTGGACTTCTCTCTCCTTCAGTTGATGGTAAACCCAGGCAGACTGCCAATGTATCTGGGCCCATGATAAAGACCCATGGGAATTAATAGCTTTGGAAGTACTGAGCTTTATTATTGAGTTTTCAAAAGCATGTAAAAATCAGTAGACCATCATAGCAAATATGTAAAATTATACATAATTTGGTTTTAGGGCTCTATGATAACAGGATGAGTAAAACGCCCTAAGTGTTTGCTGGTTAACTATATCCTTTCCCAAAGTCCTATGGAGGGATAGGAGTCCGGATGTGGATAATGCACTGGACCATAAGGGTTGGTTTGAACTGTTATGTTGACGGTTCAAATTCAGCAACCGCTCCTTGGAAATCCTATACAAGGTTGCTATGAGTTGGATCTGATTCAATGGCACTTAACAACAACAACAACAACAACAAGGGAATAAATCATTCTATCAATTGTGAATGTTGTTGTTAGGTGTCATCGAGTCAGTACCAAGTCATAGCAATCCTATGCACAGCAGAATGAAACACTGCCCGATCCTGGGCCAACCTCACTATTGTTGCCACGCTTGAGTCCATCGATGCTGCCACTTGGCCAATCCATTTCATTGGGGGTCTTCCTCTTTTTCTCTGACCCTCCACCCTATCAAACATGATATCCTTCTCCAGCCACTGGTCCCTCCTGACAATATGTCCAAAGTATGAGAGATGAAGTTTGGCCATCCTGGCCTCCAAGGAGCACTCTGGCTGAACTTCTTCCAACACAGATCTATTTGTTCTTTTGGCAGCCCATGGCACTTTGAATAGGAGCATATAAATAATATCAGCATTTATCTCTTCACTTGTTAAATTTATTCCAAGCAAATCAGAATTTCTTTTGTGTACTGACTGCATGCAGATCTTTGGACTAAGAGGGCAACACACATAGATTACTTATAATGGGTCAAATATCTTGTAGTTAGATCAAGATCCCTTAGAGCTTTTGCTCATTGCCAGATTTTTATCTGAAAGGAAACAAGAGACTGGTCTGTGTCAGTGAAGGCAAAGATCTCTCTCCATGCCCAGCAAAGCTTTAATTTTGAGCTACTTATTCAAATGTCACAAAAATTGTTGTTTTTAATCAGAATTATGAATTAATTTGACAATTTTCTTGAAGTCTAGATAAGAGTGAATACTTTTAAGAATGATATGTTCACATTAGAATTTAGAAACAAACAACTCACTGATCACCAAGATAGATGATATATAAGACATTTTTCCATCACTTTGGCCTAGAATTGTTCTAGGGAAAAAGAGACCACAGATTCAAACATATTCTTTTTTTAAAGAAGTTTTTATTATGAATTATGTGATCGTTTACATGGAAGAACATTAGCTTTACATTCATCCTATCGTATATTGTTTCATTGCCATGATTAC
>NW_006408621.1:7852407-7854097 GCF_000296735.1 Chrysochloris asiatica
TTCTTGTGCATATGCCCTCTCTTCTTATCAGCTGGATGCTTCACTCTCTGTTCTAGTCCTCTGTGGCTATGTCACTGTCTCTGAGCCTAGGAGTCCCTAGTCTTGCCATATTGCTGGTCAACCAGGTCTCCACCCAGGTTCACAGAAGTTTATTGAATGTGGTTCAACTTAGCTCACAGCTTCATTGCTGCTTTTCCTTCATGTCCCCTTATTGGTGACCAATGTAGTCACCAGTCAGACCGCATGCTTGCTTGTGTATTTTCCTTGATCAAACATATTGTTTAGAGATCCTTCCCTCCCCCAAAATCTTGCCCCTCTGTATGTTCCACCACATTCATAGATAAGGTATACTCCCACTTCCCTTCCCCATACCTGTTTGGCCTGTGTATCTTTCCATTTATCTACCCATTGTTGTTGTCGTAAAGTGCTGCTGAGTCAGTTCTGACTCATAGTAACCCTGTATAGGGTTTCTGAGGCTTGTAAATCTTTGTGAGAGCTGAAACTTTCATCTTTCTCCTGAGGGGTGGATGGTGGGCATGAGATTCAAACCAACCTTACAGTTCAGCACATTAACTCGCAGTGCCACACCAGGACTTTAATCTACCTGTAGATCATTGTTATAAAAGGAGTGTGTATATGACAGTATTTGTCTCTATTCCTTTTAACTCTTGCTCATTTCTTGTGTCTTCCCCTGCCTTTATTATTCTTCTGCTAATCTCCCTCTTGTTATATATTGTCTTGCTCTCACCCAAGTTAACACGTGTCTACCTTCTAACCAGCGAATTATTCTCTCTTCTCTCCCATCCCTGGCAACCATCAAAGAATGCTTTTTGTTGTTGTTGTTTTAAACATGAAAGCCTTTTCTTGACTATTTATAATAGTGGTCTCATACAATATTTGCAGGAGAAAGGTGAGACTTTCTGCTCCCACAAAGATTTTAAAATCCTTGTAAATCCTATATAGGGTTTCTATGAGTTGAAACCGACTAGATAGCCTTAGCAATGACAACAACATATAACTGTTATCCTTTTGTGATTGACTAATTTCACTTAGCATTATGCACTCCAGATTCATCCATATTCAGAGGTGTTTCACAGATTCATCAGTATTCTTCATTGTGTGTATGTATTCAAGTTTCTTTCACTGATGGGTATTTAGGCTGTCTCCATCTTTTTGCTACTGTAAATAGTACTGTGATGTACATGGGTGTGCATATGTCTATTCGTGTCACAGTTCTTATATCTTGAGGATATATACCAAGAAGAGAGATTGCTGGCTCATACAGTATTGCTATTTCCAAAGTTTCGAGGAAGCGCCATACCTTTTCCCACAGGAATCGCACTGTTTTACAGCCCCACCAGCAGTGTAGGAGGGCCTCAGTCTTTCCACAGTCGCACTAGCATTAGTTGTTTTCTGTTATTTTGAATTTTGCTTTTAAAGCTGGGGGGAGAGCGTATCTCATTGTTATTCTGAAGGCCGCCAGTTTCAACTCACCAGCTGCTCCCCGGAAACCCTGTACAGGGTTGCTATGAGTTGGATCCCGTCTTGACGTCACTTAGCAACAACAAGCAATGGTTAATGGAGTCCTGGTGTGGCGCTGTGGGTTAATGCGCCAGACTGCAAAGCTGGTTGAACTGCAAGGTTGGCGGTTCAAGCTCACCAGCTGCTCCTCGGAGGCCCTATACAGGGT
>NW_006408621.1:7854627-7856029 GCF_000296735.1 Chrysochloris asiatica
GAGTTAGTTTTTATAAAGGCTGTTTTGACCACTGTGCCTGTGTTTGGTAAGGTGGATGGTCAGAGAAAAAGAGGAAGACCCCCAGCAAGATGGATTCGCCAACTGGCAGCATCAAAGGGCTCAAGCGTGGCAATAATAGTGAGGTTGGCCCAGGATCGTTCTGTTGTGCATAATAAGGTCGCTATGAGTCAGTACCGACTTGATGGCACCTAACAACAACAACAACAAACATCTTTCTGATATTCTCTGCTTTCAGCCAAGATCCATCGGACATCAGCAATGATATTCCTCGTTCCACGGCCTCTTCTGAATTCGGCTTGAACCTCTGGAAATTCTCTGTCAACGTATGCTTGTAGCCATTTCTGTATTATTAGTAAAACTTTTCTCTCATAGGATATCAAAGAGATTGTCCGATGATTTCTGCATTCCATTGGGTCACATCTCTTTGGAATGGGCACAAATATGGATCTCTTCCAATCAGTGGGCCAGCTGCTTGTTTTCCAAATACTTTGGCATAGGTGAGTGAATGCCTCCAGTGCCACTTCACTTTCTTGAAAGATTTCAATTTGTATTCATTCCATCGATTCCAGGTGCCTTCTTCTTTGCCAGTTTCTTTAATGCACCTTGGACTTCTTTCAGTATCATTGGCTCTTGATCATATGCTACCTCTTTAAACAGTTGAACATCAACCACTTTCTTTTGGTACAGTGACTCTGTGTATTTCTTCCATCTTCTTTTGATGCATTCTGCGTCATTCAATAATGAAAGTCGAGGCTTGAATTTTTCTTCAGTTCCCCCAGCTTGAGAAATGCTGAGTAATTATTATTGTAGAGTTGTCTATTTCTTTCTTCAGTGCTATAAAGTTTGACCTATGTATTTTGAGGCCCTTTCTTTGGGAGTATAGATATTTACTATAGTTATGTCCTCTTGTTCAATTGACCCTGTCATCATAAAATAATGTCCTGGTGTGGCACTGTAAGATAAGCACTGGACTGTTAACCTCAAAGTCTGTGGTTCAAACCCATCAGCCACTCTTCATAAACCCTATATAGGGTCACTATGAGTCAGAACTGAGTCAACAGTGGATAACAATAAAAGCAATAGCCTACTTTGTCTCTTATGCTGTTTTTTTTGTTTTTTTTTTCTTTCACCATGAATACTTTTACTTGAGTTTTTACAATAGTGGTCTCATACAATACTTGTCCCTTTATGACTGACTAATTCACTCAGAATAATGTCCTCCAGGTTCATTCATGTTAGGAGACATTTCGAACACTCATCATTATTCTTCAGTGTAGCATAGTATTCCATTGTGTGTATGTATGTATGTACCAAGTTTGTTTATCCATTCTTACACTGATTGGCATTTAAGCCATCTCCATTTTTTTATTATTGTGAATAG
>NW_006408621.1:7857534-7878360 GCF_000296735.1 Chrysochloris asiatica
ACTCAATTCAAAATAAAAACATTTAATTTAAAAAAAAAAAAAAAAAAGCTTACAAGATTGGTTTTAGAACTTTAACCACCTGACCACGTGGTGGTCCAATTATGACTCATGACCATGTGGCCCTGAGTCATAACCACCAGGACCCCAATTTTTAACTTAATGTGACTATTTTTGGTAAATCATTTAAGGACACGCCCAGGCAAGTTCCCCAGTTCTCCTGTGCCAGCATGAGGGCAAAATTGCCTCTCCCTGGGCTCATGGGAATTGTGTTCTACTTTCTAACACTCTCCCCTAGGTTTGCCTTGGACTTGTCTAAGCATTATTCACACGGTTGGTTTAATGGTCAGAAAGAATTTATGTCAAGACAAAAAAATGGAGTTCAGGATGAAGTCTGTTCAGATTATGTTATGCTCACTTCTGCTAATATGAAAAAGCTGATTCAATTCCTTTAAGCTGTTTTGCTGACTCACTTCTTCCAAGTAGTTTTGCAGAAAAGCAGTTGTTAGAACTGGCCTGGATTGGATCTATTTAGTTTTGGCACGCTGAGCCTGAGCCATTGGGCCAGACTATGTGCTAAAAATAAATTTATGATATAGCCTCACAAAAACTCCCTGGTGATCATACTATAGACACCATTTTCTGGACATGGGATGCATAACCACTTTGTGCACACCCCAAGAAACTCCAAATGATGCAACCCCTGAAAGTGTAAAACTCTAGTTATACCAGGAGTCAGATCTGAGGAACTGTCCTCCTGGTTTTTTGTTAGGTGCTTTGCAATAAAGCTACTTTCTCTTTCTCAAAGGCTGGTGATCAGAGATTGGATTTCTGCACATACCAGGCAGGGTCCCTCTTGGGTTGGATTACAGGTCTTCCACTGTAGACCACAGCCTTCCAAAAACCAAGTGCTTTAGAATTTGAGGTCTAATACAGAATCTATGTTCCATGGTTCAGATGAAGAGACTTTAAGGAAGAAGCAACTTACATGCGATAGTGGAAATCCTTTACTACTACTAGGGGTGGAAGGCCAAGGAGTGGAATAATTAATTGCAAAGTTCAGTGAAAGCCAGATCTGGGAAGAAGGTTGACCAGTGGATGCCATAGTTAGGGAGTATGAACTCAAGAACCCAACAGACAAACGATGTGGTGGGTCTATTGGGCTCAATCATACCTGACACAGAGCAAGACAGAGAGGTTGGGGTGGTGTTGGTTGTAAGGGTACAGCATGCCACTCTACTTCAGCCTCACAGTGTGATGTTGTCTGAATTTTAACAGTGTTTTTCAGTGGAAGGATGCAGTCACCATTCTGTACTGTGCAATTGGTACATGTCCTAGATACAAGCACATTTTCAAGGGCTCAGTATAGCTATCTACTGACTTGTTTTCTTTTCTCACTACATCTTAATTCATTTCTATAGAAGAAGAGGCAATTAGGAGAAATGTGCAAGTAGTACAAAAGAAGTTTTAGGAGACCTACTAGAGTCCTGGTGTGGTGCTATAGGATAAGCTCTAGATCGCAAGGTCAGTTTGAACCACAAGGTCAGCAGTTTAAACTCACCAGTCACTCTTTGGAAACCCTATACAGGGTCACTATGAGTTGGAACCAACTTGACAACAACAATAGCAGTTAGAATTTTAGATTCTGTTAACTCTGCGAAGTAGTGAAGAAAAAGCGGTCTTGCCACAGAGTAATCCTGGTCTAAACAGTTTGGCTAATCATACCTAACATCAGTTCATTTGTTTCTGTTTTTGTGCTTTTTTTTTTTTTTTTGGTTTTAATCTTGAGTTTGATGTTTTAATTTTTAATTATAGTTTCTTGTTTGTTTGTTTTAAACCTCTAAGTCTTCAGTAAAATCTCTAGTTGGGAAAGGACTGCAGTAGTTCTTTGTTTATACAAAGGGTAGCCTGGAGTGAGACTGAGGTGAAGAAGGTAGACATTTTTTTTTTGTTTTTTTTTTTTCCAGTTTTTATAAAACTTTTTATTGTGAACTGAGTGAAGGCTTACAGAACAGATTACCAATCCCACATTCCAAAATGCATACACTTTGTGGCATTACAATGATGGCAATCCGTCCAGGGACCACCAGTTAGCAGTACTTACCTCTACTCACTAACTCTTGCACTCCTGACCCTGTGTCTTCTGTTACATTCATCTTTTACAACATTGGTCTTTTACGATATTTGTCCTTTTGTGATTGACTAATTTCACTCAGCATAATGTCCTCCCAGTTGATCCATGTTGTGAGGTGTTTAGCAGATTTGTCATTATTCTTCAGTGTTATTTAGTATTCCATTGTATGTACATCCCATTTGTATCCATTCAGCTATTCTCTGTCTCTTGACTCATACATTTAATCCATTTACATTCAGTGTAATTTATCCATAGGAATGAATTGTTGGCTGTCATTTGACTGTGTTTGTTTATGGTGTTGCTAGTTTATTTCAACATAAATTTCTGTACTGAGTTCATTTTTTGTGTATTTTCATTTTCTTCATTACTGTTGTTTTAATGCTTACTAAATCTTTCCGATTTTTCTCTTTTTCATTTTGAAGTGAGTGCATATATTAATTTTCTTTGATTTATTAATGTTTCCTGTAACTTATTAATTTTTCCCTCATTCAAAACATTATTTTATCTTGAAATCTACTTGATTCATTTGGAAGTTCTATATCTACACTATTCTCTCTTTTTGCTTTGTAGTTGACTTCATTATAAATTGATATCTCTGGTTCCCTATTTTCAGTCTTCTAGGTTTAGAGTCCTGATGTGGTGCTGTGGGTTAATGCACTGGATTGCAAGGTCACTTTGAATCACAAGGTTAGTGGTTCAAGCTCACCAACCACTCGTTGGAAACCCTATACAGGGTCGGTATGAATCAGTATTGACTTGATGGCACTTAATAATAACAGCAGATTTATTTTACTTTTTTAACTGGATTGAGTTCTGGGTGGTATTGTCATCTATGTTAATCATAGTCACTGTCTGTTGTTGGTTCTCAGTCCTAAGCACAATGTTAATAGTTTTTGTAAAGTTGGTATGAGTGCCATCGAGTCGGTTCGGACCCATAGTGACTGTATAGGGTTTCCAAGGAATCACTGGTGAACTTGAACCACCGACCTTGCAGTTCAAATGGCTTTGCAGTCTGGTGTATTAACCCTCAGCGCCACATTCCTCTTTAATTTCTGTTTATCTGAAAATGCCCTGATTTTCCCACTGTATTTGAGGGATGGCTTTGCTGGGTATACAATTCTGAGTCAGCAATTTTTTTCTTTCAGAATTTTGTATATATTATACCATTGCCTTCTTGCTCACATAGTTTCTGCTGAGAAATCAGAGCTTAGTTTTATTAACTCTCATTTGTAGGAAACTCTTCATTTTTCCCATGCTCCTCTCAGGAATTTTTCCTTGTCTTTGGTTTTGACAAGTTTGATTATAGTACGTTTTGATGAGTTTCTTTTGGGGTCTATCCTGTGAGGGGTTTGTTCAGATATTTGAATGGTTATCCTCTCTTCTCTTATGATGCTAGGGAAGTTCTTCGACAATTTTCTCCATGCTTTTTATTATCTCTTCCTGTTCTGGAATTACAATCACCCTTAACTTATTCCTCTTCAAGGTGTCCCACATAAATTTCAGTTTTTCTTATGATTTTTTCATTCTTTTTAAATATTGTTCTTCTAGTTTACTAGAAGAACAATTCAGGCTTCCATTGATTCACATCTACCCTTTATGCCCTGTCAATGTATTGTCCATTTCTGAGATCTTAGTATTAATCTTCTGGATTTATGTGTGCAAGTTTTGTATTATTTAAAAATTAACATTTATCTTCTCTTTTTTGTTCTTGTAGTGTTTCTTAAATTCTTCTAAAGGTTTTTCTGTGTTCTCCTTGCTTTCTTCAATTTTTCTGTCTGTTGAAGGTACCTAAGTGTAAGTCTTTTGAGTTCTTTATCAGGCAGTTTCATTATTATTATTTTCTTGTTTTCAAACCAAAGGTTTCACATACTTATTAGCCAACCTCTTATATGGAAGCAGAAAAACAAGGGAAGAAATCAGAAGTTCTGCAAAACATGTTCAGTTGATCAGATCTTGGCAAAATTTAACTTGATATGGTTGAGTGTTAGAACTTAGGTATATTAATTATGTGCTGTACAACTCCTTAGAGACCCAGCTTGGGTCTTCTCAAGTGTCTTGTCTTGGAGTTGTATCGGTTTTGTTACCAGTTTTCATTCAAATCCATTGGGAAGTGGGATGATTCTGCTTTGTTACTTGGCCAGGAATCTCTTTATCCTGAAAGTCTTCTGAGAAGACATGGTTACAAGCTGTGGAGTCAGTCCTGACTCATAGCGCCCCTGCATGGGGTTTCCAAGGCTGTAAGTCTTTATGGGAGCAGAAAGCCTCATTTTTCTCCCATGGAACTGCTGGTAGTTTCAAACTGCTGACCTTGAGATTAGCAGCCTGATTTGTAACCACTACACTACCAGAGTGATGATGAAATATAGTGGCACTCACATAGTGGCAAAGGGAGGAAGAGCCCATTTTCTTTTAATACTCAGAAATGTTTTCTGGCTCTGCTTCTTGGTCATTTGTTTGAGCTACTCTCTCTTGTTTCTCCATGTGATCTAAATCTTCTGTTGTCTCTGAGATGTTGTGGTGTCATTGTATTTGTATTTAATTGATGATTATATGTTGGTGTGTTCTTAGTCGCTCACTAATTGTATCCAGGTAGGTCTGATGAGAGACTGGAAACATGAGCAGCATTTTTCGTTCACTATCGGTGCAGCTCAGTGTAGGGTGGGCTTGGCTTGTGTTGCCTGATGTTTATCATTGATCAGGCAGTGCGGGAACTGGTAATGGCTCTTGTCCAGTGGGTGGAGTTGCAGAGGGCATGGTTATGGCTGAATTGTATTGGGTGGACCAAGAAGACAAAACACACAGGAAAACAAAACAAACTATCTTGGAATGATTTTAGTGTAATTACATCAAATACCATAAAACTTTTCTAGAAATGTATCCATCTATCATTTTAATTTTTGACTCTTTTAAAGTCTCTGTAGAATGTTCTTCCTTCAAGTAGGATTATTTAAAGAACACTATGGTACCATCAATCTGTGGGTGGTGCAAATGATGAAGGTGTCACCCACCCCATACAGCTAGCTAAAGACTCTGGAAACAATGGAACAGCCCTCCCCAGGGAGTCAGTTCTGGTCTGTCTGTTCCCCCTTTCAGTTGGGGCTGAGAACTACCGGCTGAGGCTGCTGTGTGCTAGGAAGCAGGCAGTTTAAGTTGGGGCTACACCCACAGCTACAGGTGGGGCTCTGATAGCAACAAGGCAGACTTCCCTGGGGGCTCATTCAGAGTGTAACAACCTCTCCTTCACCCAGACACTGTCACCGGCCAGCTGGCTCATTCAGTGAATCTTTGCTGAAGGCTCCTGCAGTGGAATTTTCCCCCAGTGTATGCACTTTACCTGCCTCACTGCACACCCCATCATTCAGGCCTCTGAAACCTACAGGACAAACCTCCCTTGGGGTCATTTTCTGTTTGTTGACTCCCACTTCCAGTTGATGCTGAGGACTGCTGACAGAAGGTGTCTTGAGTGGAGGCTGCACTCAGGCAACGATCCACTAAGGGAGCTCTGACAGTGACAAGTTAGACCTCCGTGGAGATCAACCAGAGTGTGATGTCCCTCCCCAGCCTGGTAACTTTGATTCCCAGATTGGTGGAAATGGATATAGAAAGCCCCTGCTGTGGAGTCTGCTCCCATAGACAGCACTCTTCCTGCCTCCCTGTTCACCCCAAAGGTCAGGCCTCTGAAATCAACAGAACAAACTATGTTGGGGACGCTTTGGGTCTATCTCCTCCCCCTTCTATTTGGTTCTGAAGACTGCTGACTGAGGTTGTGTGCCAGGAGGCAGGCAACTTGAGTGGAGAGGCTCTATCCACAGCCAACATACTGCAGGCGAGGCGGGCTCCGATAGCAACAAAGCAGACTCACTAGGGGGTCCACTTGGAGCATGACAACCCCTTCCCCACATAGTAACTGTCGCATTGCAGGACTGACATGAACTTCTACAGATGTTCCCCACAGAGGAGCCAGGAGGAAGCAGAGCTGCTTTCCCTACTACCACAGGGGCACTGGGGCTCTGAAACCAACAAGGAAGATCTCTCAGAAGTTCTTCTATGGAGTTCCAGTCTCTCTTCCTCCTGATAGAGAGGAAAATCTGCTTGTGCCTCCCTGGAATGTCAGCTCAGATATAAGCAAGCAACCAACAACCAACACCAGTGCAGGGAAGGAAGCCTCAGGCCGAACAGAAGGACAACACCTATCTGCGAGTGGGCTTTCAGACTAAACCCCTGATGGACATCTGGATTAGTGCATGTTATCTGGCCAGAGTGGTGGTCCTGCCTGGAGGATAGATTACCATAAAGTGTTGTTCTCTGTTGTGTTTGGAAACATTGAAAGTTGAAAATCAATATATGAAACTTTTTAATCCTAATTAAACTGAAGATGGGAGAGGAGCTATTACAGAGATAGAGAGAGGAAGTGGAAAACAAAGGTCAAAGGCTCTGTCCACTTGAGTTTTTTGCAGAAAGTAGTGCAGACAAAAACACCTAATACCGAGGATAAGTGAGAAAGTTAACATCTTTGTTCAATGCCACAACAACAAAAAAATCTCAAGATACAAAGTACAGAGAAACAATGAAGTTGATGAAAGGAGTGAAAAAACATCTAGGGATGACAAAATAATGGGGGTGGGTGATGAGGAGATGGAAGTTATATAATACAACAATGTTAAACATAAAACAGTGTTAAAGAAGAACAAACAAAGATGCTAATAAGGAAGATAATGCAAGAACAAAATGAAATTCTAAAAAAAGAGATAATGCAAATGAAAGGGATAAGAAATGAAATGAGAAACACAACAGAAGTAATCAGGCAGAAGAAAGAATCAGCAAATTAGAGGATTGTTGTTGTTGTTGTTAAGTGCTTTCAAGTCAGTTCCGACCCATAGTGACCCTGTATAGGGTTTCCAAAGAGTGGCTGTTAAACTAGAACCGCCAATCTTGCAGTTTAAACTGACTTTGCAGTCCAGTCAGGCGTATGGACATTATCCTACCACAGACAGCGTTATACTTTGAGACTGTTCTTGATAAGTTCTTTCTGATGATCAATGCAATGTCATTCCTCTTCAATTTGTCATTCCAGACATAGTAAACCATATGATTGTCAGATTGAAAATGGCCAATACTAGTCTATTTCAGCTCACTAATGCCTAGGTTATCAATATTTATGAGCTCATATCATTTTTGACAATTTCTGATTTCCCCAGATTCATATACTGTACATTCCATGTTGCAATTATTAATGGATGCTTACAGCTGTTTCTCTTCAGTTTGAGTTGTGTCCCATCAGCAAATGAAGGTCCTGAAGGCTTTACTCCATTTACGTCATCACAGTCAACTCTACTTTGAGGAGGCAGCTCTTCCCCAGTCGTAGCTGTAGTACCTTCCACCCTGAAGGGCTCATCTTCTGACATGATATCTGACAATATTCTGATGCTCTTTATCAAGTTTCACTATTCAGTATTCTGGTTCTGACAGTGTTCCACTGCTATTCATAAAGTTTTCAGTGACTAAGTATTCAGAAGTAGTCCGTGTCTCCTTCCTAGTCTGTTTTAGTTTTATAACTCAGCTAAAATGGGTGACCCTGGTGGTATTTAAAATACTGGTGGCGTAGCTTCCAGCATCACAGCAACACACAAGCCCACCACAGTACAACAAACTGACAGACGAGTGGTGTCTAACTAGGATCTTATAATTTCACTGAAAACAACGCGCAAGCCACCACTGTACGACAAATTGACAGATGAGGATTCTATAATTTCATTGATTAAGCAATGCTGTTCCTGGTGGTTGTGCGCCATCAAATTGGTTCCAACTCATAGCTACCCTACATAGTGTTCAGGCTACAAATCTTTATAGGAGCAGAAAGCCTTGTCATAACCCCCTACGCTGCCAGATCTTCTCGATTAAACAGTTGTTGTTGTTGTTGTTGTTAAGTGCCTTTGAGTCGGTTCCAACCCATAGCGACCCTGTACAGGGTTTCCGAGGGTGTAAATCCTTACGGGAGTAGAAAGCCTCATCTTTCTTCCGCGGAGAGACTGGTAGTTTTGAACCGCTGACCTTAAGGTTTGCAGCCCAATTCGTAACCACTACACTACCAGAGCTCCTTCGATTAAACAGTAGTCCTAAGAAAAAGTTTTCTCTGTCCATATTCTGTTAAACCTAATCCTTATAAAATGACTTAATTGAATTAATTCCTCAAGTGTAAAATCAAAATGTGCTTTACCATACTTATAGAAATAACAAGACTCTGTTGCAACTAGTCAAGGAACTCTGGTAGCGTAGTTGTTATGAGTTGGGCTGCTAATCTCAAGGTCAGCAGTTCGAAACTACCAGCTGTTCCACGGGAGAAAGATGAGGCTTTCTGCTCCAGTGAAGATTTACCGCCTCAGAAACACTATGCAAGGTTGCTATGAGTCAGAACCAACTCCACACTCAATCAATTGCAATGAATCAGTAGAAAGGTGAGGTTTTCTGCTCCTGCAAAGATCTACAGTTTTGGAAACCCTATACAGGGTCGCTATGAATTGGAACCAACTCCACCAGACTTAACAACAATTACAACTTGTTGTAATTTCCTCAGGTTTCTCATATTTTCAAACAACATACCTGTCATCTACTCTGTAAACTGCAAGATTGTTGTTTTAATATTTTTAAAGAAGAATATGTAGAGAAAACTATTTTAGTAGTAATCATTTCAAATCTTTGCATATGACAATTAATAAAAAGGTTGAGAACAATTTAAGACATTTTGCAGCAAGTCTTTGTCTTTAAAATTTAAACTTAACAAAGCAGGATTACCAAATGTTAACACTGCTTGGTTCCTGAACCTGAGAAACTCCTTTTACAGTGAGAAAAATCATGTAGATACTGGGTTATATGCCCTCTATGGAGTCCTGGTGTGGCACTGTGGGTTAATGCACTGGACTGCAAGGTTGATTTGAAATGCAAGGTCAGTGGTTCAAGCTCACCAGCAGCTTCTTAGAAATCCTATACAGGATTGCTATAGGTCAAACCGACTCGACGGCACTTAACAACAATAGAAGTAAAGACCTAGCCAGTGTATAGTATTCATCATTTATAAGATTATTTTAGACAAATTGGCTAATGGATCAGTAATGGACTAATGTTACTGAATTCAGTAACTTATGTTACTGAAGCAAATAAAAAATCCAGCTGCTTCACAAAAGGACAAATATAGTATGATCCCACTTATATGAAATAGGCAGATACCTGGGGACCAAAGACTGTTAGTTGTTATCTGGGTGGGAGGGAGGAGAAGAAGGGGAGTCATTGCTTTGGGGTTGTTGCTGTTGTTATTAGGTGCTGTCGACTCATAGTGACTCTATGAGAACCAGAACGATCCATTGACTGGAGCAACGTCATCCTCACAATTGCTGCTATGCTTGAGTCCATTGCTACTGCCACTATGTCAATCCATCTCCCTGAAGGTTCCTCTTTTTCACTGACCCTCCACTTGACCAAGCATGAGGTCCTTCTCCAGGGGCTGGTCTCTCCTGATAACATTCCACACTATGTGAGGTGAAATCTCACCATCCTCGCTAACAAGGAGCATTCTGGCTGTTTTCTTCCAACACAGATTTGTTTGTTCTTCTGGCAGTCTATGATACTTTCAATATTTCTGCCAACACTATTCAAATGCACCCATTCTTTTATATTTTTCAGAATTCATTGTTCAATTTTCACACGCATATGAAGTGATTGAAAATAGTATGGCTTGAGTCAGGTGCATCGTAGTCCTTAAAATGACATCTTTGCTCTTGGACACTTTAAAGAGGTTTTGTGCAGCAGATTTGCCTAGTGCAATGTGTCTTTTGATTTGTTGACTACTGCTTTCATGGTATTAATAGATGGTGGATCCAAGCAAAATGAAATCTTCGACCACTTCTATCTTTTCTACAGTTATCATGATGTTATTTATTGGTCCAACTGTGGTGAAATTTACTCCATACATGTCAGTATGGTCAAATCTACTTTGAGGAGGGAGCTCTTCCCCAGTCATATTTTGAGTGCCTTCCAATTCTAGGGCCTCATTTTCTGGCACTATATCAGACAATGCTCTGCTTCTCAGCTTAAAATTTTCAATCTGAAGAGTAACCCTTCAGAAGAGGTCTACCTCTCCATCTTCCTAGTCTGACTTAATCTAGAAGCTTTGCTGAAACCTGTTCACCATTGGTGCCCCTGCTGGTATTTAAAATACCAGTAACATAGCTTCCAACATCACAACAACACACAAAATTCCTTGGTACAACAAATGACAGATGAGTGGTAGCTTAGAGTGTACTGAATTTCTACTAATAGTTGTGAAATAGTTTAGAGAGGATAGTGGTAATGATCATACAATGTGATGAACATAATCAACATCACTGATTTGTACAAGAGAAAACTATTGAATTGTCAAACATATACATACTTACTACACACATATACAAATTCAGCAGCTGGGTAACAACATTCAAGTTATAATCAGCCAAACAAGTTTACTAATAAGCTAAATATAGAAATTTTCACCAAAATTAAGATTTGTCTATGTGGTTTGATATTCAGAAAAATGATTTAATAAATACTTATGATTTAGATAGTTAATTGTATTATTATGGTAACCATTGACTTTATGGGTGCTAAAAATAAATCCATTTAATCATTTGAAAGTTTAAGAATTAAAAAGAAATCCCCCCAGCATTTTTAATTACCATTACCCGAAAGAATTACTACTAATGGGAGCTACCTTTATTGAACACTTACACTGTAGGAGGCACCACCTCAGACATTTTACATATAATTACATTTAATCCTTGCAATCCCTATGGCATGAGTATTACCAACTTCGTTTTATAGATGAGTAAAATGAGAATCTGGAGTCCTGGTGTGGCACTATAGGGTAAGCACTGGACTGCTAGCCTAAAGGTCAGTGGTTCAAACACAACAACCACTTCTTAGAAACACTATACAGGTCAGAACTGACTGGGTAGCACTTCACACAACAACAAAAGGAGAATTAGAGAAGTTAAGTAAAGTAATTAGCTCAATATCACCAAAGGATTAAGTTAGAGAACCAGGATTCCAAACCTAGTTTGCTTGTTTTTCCCATGACATCATATAAAACATTAAACACAAAAACACTCAAAAACATGTAAACATATTCTCCTGGTAATATTATTTTGATTCTGCATAGATAATTTCATTGTATTTTGCTAATTAATTTTATGTAGCATTATAAAATGTATTATGGCCATACTTCTTGTGAACTAGAGCTAGTCAGACCTTTAGTGCTTGCCGAATGATACGTGCTAATGTTCTTATTTTGCTAATTTTTTGTATATCTTAATTTCAGAAAATATTGCATTAAAAGAGAACAATGGGCATATTTTTTCTAATTTAGTAAATCAAAATAACATGGGCACATGCTAAAGATTAATTTGAGATCATTTACATATATGGTATTCTGTAACAAAGGAGATTTTTTTTTTTTTTTTTTTCAAGTGCAGAAATAGGAATGCAACCTCCTATTTCTTGCAAGGGCATATGAGTGTGGATCTCATATTCTCACACATGGCTTTGTTTTCAAATTCTTGAAAGTGCAGAAATTCTTTTAATTTAAAGGTGAGCCCATGGAAAATCTGGAACAGCTGTAGAACAGCATACAGAAGCTCACTACGATTCCACTATTTAGGTTGAGACACCAGCCCAGGGTGATTTGACCCTCTGCTCCCCACTGTTCTAAATGATCAAAGACAGCCTCCATGTCCCCACCGTTACAAACAGATGCTCAGTGGAATTAATTGTCTCATTAGCCGGTGATGCCTAAAGGGCTGTAGAGAGGAACTCGGGTGATCTTTTAGCAGAAGACAACATATAGAGACTTCAGGCTGTCCAAGAAGAGACAACGTTTCAGAAAGGGTCTCCTTCCAGTTCACAAGATAATAAGACTTGAGAAACAGCCACATCTCAACATGCTTTTTGGAGGGACTTAGAAAAATGTATCACATAACTTTCTTTAAGGTCACACAAAGTTGAAGTGATCTTTACTATCCTGCATTCCAACATGTCCTTTTCCATCGATTCATTTCTCATGGTAGTTCATCATTCTGAATTGATGGCATTTTTATTAGGTAACGGCATCTCATGTCTTCTCAGTGAGAGCGCTGCTGAGTATTTTTGGAAACTCTTTTCCACCCATCACTGTCAGGACTGAGGGGAGCATTTGAAACTCTTGTACTTGTATAACTAAGCGCACTGCTGTTGTGTTACTTCCAACTAACTCCTAGTGACCCGAGAGGACAGAATAGAACTTTTCCACTGGGTTCCCAAGACTGCCAGGCTTTATGGAAGCAGACTGCACATCTGTTTCCTGCAGGCGGGTTTGAGCAGCTGTCCTTTGGTTAGCAGTCCAGTGCTTAACTAGTGAGCCACCAGGTCTCCCCCACCCCCTTTTTTAAAGCCTTTATTGTGACTTGAGGGAAGATCATCACTTGTATATTCGATAAATCCTTGCAATGATTACAGTGCCCTCCAAGCACCATCAGCTACAGTTTTTGTCTCTGGTACCTTTTTTTTTTTTTTTTTTTTAAACACTTGAGACAAGTAAAACTGGTTTTATTAAGATTTCTACTTTCAATGTGCAGAGCAAAGTCCCAGGGAGAGAAAACCAGCTAACAGAACATCATATTGTTGGATAGAAAGACCTGTACACTTAAAGTAGGTTGTTGTTGTTGTTGCTAAGTGCCGTCGAGTCGGTTCCGACCCATAGCGACCCTGTACAGGGTTTCCGAGGGTGTAAATCTTTACAGGAGTAGAAAGCCTCATCTTTCTCCCGCGGAGCAGCTGGTAGTTTCGAACTGCTGGCCTTAAGGTTCACAGCCTGATTCGTAACCACTACGCTACCTCTAGCTATAAATAGTGCACATAGTTCTGCATTTCATTAGCATCGGTTAACCAGGACCCGCAGGCATGAGGATTGTAATCAGTCAGTTTGTCTAAGGTTAACTCCAACTGCTGAATTTAGCAAGTTGTTCTGGGAATTTCACAACTGGCCAGAGTATTGATAAATGAATACCAATGATGGGTTTTCTACCTGGTTTTTGTCATTGGTCTTGGGACAAGGTGTTTTCCTATAGCTACCTTTTCCTTTGGTTGTTTTGATCAGGAGAATTGGGTTGAAGTAGTCCAGAGGTTGCCTGAGTTTTGCTGACAGCCTCTGCAGACAGCAGTATTTTCACCTTCCCCAGCAAGGAGAGGTGTGGCTTTGTTCTGCCCATGCCAGAGATGCCGGCATCCAGGGGGCGATCAAAGAGTGTTTTTCTTTGATGAGAGAAGTGGGCAGCAACAGAGATAAGAGATCTGTCTCCATCCTAAAGAATGACCTCCCTCACTCGTCACATACGCTCGAGTGCTGCCCTCTGGAGGCATTCGTGCCCCTAGCTAGGAGTCAGATCCCTTATTACAGGCCGTTAGCAGGGGCGGGACACTGACCAGGCTTTCAGGGACCAGCAGGTAACATTGAGGTGAGGGGTGGGCTGGCTCTATAAGTTGACTGTTGCCAACAAAGTCTTTGTCTTTCTCTCTACTGTTACCTAAAGAAACATGGAGACCTCATGTCTGCCAGAGTAAAATCCTCAGGGTTTTCAGTGACTCATCTTTCAGAAGCAGATAACCAGGCCTTTCTTTCCAGGCACCTCTGAGTGTACTGAAACCTCCAATGCAAGCATGTTAAGCATCTGCACTACCCAGGCTCTCATTTAAAGAAGGACTGAGTTATTCAGCCACTCAATACGCAAGAATCTGTTTTGGCACCTTCTCCCTCCTTTTATTAATAAATATAACAGTTTCAGTTTTGTGTGTGTGTTTTAAGTGTATAGCTTTAAAACAATAACATCACCAGATTCTATACATTTGAAAATTTGGGCCTACTGTTCTAGGAGCACGAAGTGCTGGTGGAACAGGTCCAATGTACAAACCCCTCCACCAGAGAAAGATGTGATAGCCAGTTCCCTAAAGATTTATAGCCTTGGAAACTCAAGGGGGCAATTCGATTTCATCTTCTATGGTTGCTATGAGTTTGAATTTACTTGATTGCAGCAGAGCTTTTTGTTTTGTTTTGTTTTGGGGTGGGTGGTTTGCTAAGAAACACCAAATTTTTCAAAATAAGCCAGAAATATGTATTCTTCTGTGAAATTCCAATTTTTCTGATGTGGCAACTTAAGTCAGTGAAGAAAGAAAAACAAACATCAAACATTGTAATAGTAGGTCCATGGGTAATATATATTTAGAAAGCCTTGTGCAAATAAAAAACAAAACAAAATAAAAAAAGCAGCAGTACTCTGAGCAGGTAAGACAGGGGGGTAGAGCAATTGGTGCCAGTGTGCTAACAAAAGTTTCCTCTGACCAGTTGCTACCTGTACCAGGTGCCTGGGTAGGATTTTAACCCTCATTTGGCAATGGTCAGGTACCCTTGTATGGAAACAAGCTGCACAGTACAGTAACACTCATGCAGAGGCTAAGTGGTTGTAGAGCCTGAGTCTGTCCCTGGGTCTCAGGTTTACAAACTCTGAGATGATGAAACAGGTAGTCAGAGAGTAGGGAAGCCAATATAGATGGCAAGTCTATTCCTTCCTAAGGGGCCATTGTTGTTATGTGCCGTGAAGTCGGTTCCAACTCATAGCGACCCTGTACAGGGTTTCCAAGGCTGTAAATCTTTACGGGAGCAGAAAGCCTCCTCTTTCTCCCACGGAACAGCTGGTAGTTTCGAACTGCTGACCTTGCGGCCCGCAGCCCAATTCATAACCACTACGCTAGCAGAGCTCCATCTTTAAAATACTTTTTTCCTAACTGAGCCCCAAACCTGCTCTCAGAAGTTCTGGATAGTGAATAGTTTGGAGCAGTAGGCATACTTACTTTAGACAATATTGTTTTTCTGCAGTAAAATTCTGTGTATGTATTCTTGGTCTATGAGAGCCAAAATCAAACCAGGTGTTGTTGCATCAATTCTGACACATGAAAACCTCCATGGGGACCCTATATTGATTGTGAATTTTTTTGAAATAGATCTGGGTAGATTCAATCCACCAATGATTAGTAGCTAGTGGTGGTTGTATGCTATGGAGTTGGTTCTGACTCATGGCAACCCTGTATTGGGTTTCCTGAAGCTGCAAATCTTTATGGGAGCAGAAAGCCTCATCTTTCTCCTACAGGGAAGCTGGTAGTTTCGAACTGCTAACCTTGTGGTTAGCAACCCAACTCATTATCCACTATGCTACCAAGGCTCCTTTGCATTTGTAGGTGCTTATATGTAGGAGTCCTGGTGTGGCGCTGTGGGCTAATGCGTCAGACTGCAAGTTGTTTGAACTGCAAGGTTGGTGGTTCAAGCTTACCAGCTGCTCCTTGGAAACCCAATACAGGGTCACTGTGGGTTGGAATCGACTCGATAGCACTTAACAACAACAATATGTAAGGAGTTCTGGTAGCGTAGTGGTTATGAATGCCCCTTGTTACTTCCACCTGAGATGGCAGCATCTTTGTCTTTTCTCTGTAGCCAGTAATCATGTTATTTAGGCACAAGGTGCATGAGACTCTCCTGTTTGGTATTCTCTCTTTCCTGCTTTTTTTTCTTAATAAATGCAAGAAGCATTTTTTGTTTTGACACGCAAAGGACACATCTGTGTAATCATATGTTATTAAAATAACAATACCTCCAGAGCATGCACATCCAAGTAAGTGTTGTCCCTTTGAAACACTGGTTGCCTTGGTGACTAGAGACTTATCTCAGCAATGTCTTTGCCAGTCAACATCTGTCTAGTGCTTTTCTTTGAGAAAGGCCTTAAAGCTGTTCTAGATCATTTAAAGAAATTAGGCTCATTGTTTCAGTGACGTGTACTGCCTTAAACTTCAAATGATCATGTCCAACTTTTCCAGCCACTCTGTTCATCAAAGTTGACTCCAAGTAATTTGAGACCATTAAAAAAAAAATTAAGCCCACTCTAGGAAGAGGAAGATTTGCCTTGTGAGAATGTTCAGAAGAATGTGCTGGAGGTTTTTAGGTTGTCTCCCAAAAAGGAGTTCCAAATATGTGCTGAGGCCAGCAGCACGATTGGACTAAGTGTGTGACCTTTGAAAGGGACATGCTCATTAAATTGGATTCTGACAAGTTTGTTAAACTAAATGAAGAGTCAGGGCAGTGAATACACCATGTTGGTTCTGAGTTTAGATGCTGGAGCCAGACATACTGGGTTCAGATTTTGCCTTTACCAACCATTTCTGTAGCCTTGCAGAAATGACTACATTTGTAAAACGGATCTAATAATAAAAAGTACTTCATTGAGTTAAATGAGTTTGTTTATGTAAAAGCACTTTGAAAAGTACCTGCTGTTATTGTTAAATGCCATCAAATCGGTTCTGACTCATAGTTAACCCTGAATAGGATTTCCCAGGAAGCGGCTGGTGAGTTTGAACCACGGACCTTGTGGTTCAAACCAACCTTGCAGTCCAGTGCATTAACCCACAGTGCCACTCCAGAACTCCAGAAAAGTGCCCAAATAACTCCATTGCCCTCGAGTTGATTCTGACTCACAGTGATCCGTAGTACAGAGTAGAACTGGCCTATGTGGTTTCCAAGGCAACAATGTTTATGAAAGCAGATTGCCACATCTTTCTCCAGCGGAGGCATAGTATGTTGTTGTTGTTGTTAAGTGCTGTCAAGTCGGTTCCAACTCACAATAACCCTGTATAAGGAACCTGAGTAAAGGGTTCAGGGGAACTCTCTACCATTTATTGCAACTGCATGTGTGTCTATAACTATTTTTTAAAGAAAAAATGTTATGAATAACTTTTTTTCAATTGTTGTTGCTGTTAAGTGCTATGGAGTCTGTTCTGACTCATAGTGACCCTGTATAGGATTTCCCAGGAGCAGCTGGTGGGTTTGAACTGCTGACCTTGTGGTTTGCAATTCAGTACTGTAAGTCAATATAAATGGGTTTATTTATAGAAAAACATAAAATACCCAAATTGTTAGAAGGACAAATTTCAAATGTGGTCTTTCTCCAAAAAATTAGGGATCTATTTTGTGATTCTCTTATTGATACTTGCCAAAAACACACAATAGCTCTCTCACCACAAATACCGCTAGTATCATGTGGTTGGCTAGGCCAAATTACACAGCGCTGCTTTCCTGCCCTGCCCCCACCTCAAAACGGTCAGTCTTTACGTCATATAGTTCAAACCCCTCAGCTGCTTCTTGGAAACACTATGAGTCAGGACCAGCTCAATGGCACTTAACAACAAGTTTTAAGCAACATTTCAAAGGTCAGACTATGTTGCCTTCCATAACTTGAAGAGCCTTGTCAGGCATGTTTGGGGAACTTAAAGAACTTACTTAAAAATTTATTTGGAAAAATAAATAGTTAAGACAATTTTGAAAAGAAGAACCAGATATTAACATATAATTTAAAGTCACTGTAATATGGCCTGTACGCTAACAGTGGGAAACAGACGAGTAAAGTAGGCCAGTGAGATGGAATAACAATCTTAGAAACGGGTATAGGTTTGTGATATGGTGTTATCACAAATCTAGGGGGAATGGATATTTTACTTAGTAAATGACATTGGGGATGTTGAGTTACTCTGTATGTGTGTGTGTGTGAAATATAAACTAGGAGCCCTGCCTCACATGTGAAGAAAGGATTAAAGTCATAATGTTTGGTGGTTCCAACTTCAATCAATTGCAAGATGAAAGTGGTATATCTGGGACCATACACAGGTGGGACACAAGTCCCCATGTCATATACCACTGTTTCACCAGAGCCTTTCCCTCAGCTCATTTCTATGGCCACCTGAGGGCAGAGGAGTCCTTTTGTGACCAGCTGTCAGATAACGGGCTTGGGACAATGGAATACAGATACTTTACAGCATCACTTGAAGATGGTCCTGAAAGACAGTGATGAGGAGAAATACCCTGATGGAAAGCACTTCACTTGATTATCTACACTGTATAGAAAGAGAAGTGGCCTGAGATTAGATCATGTGTGGACTCAGACAGTAGTGACCAACCTGTTTAGGACTTTGGAAAAAGGAAGTTTTTAAATATCAAGGATTAAGAAGGTGGGGGTGAGAAAAGGCATGTAGATGTATTTATGACCATGGACAAGAAGAGTAGGAGGTCCCTGGGACCATCAAGGGAGAAGAGTGGAGTGTGGGACCCTACCCAGAGAAGCAGTGATGCCTGAGATGGAGGCAGAGAAGATGACATGGAGAGATGGAGTGGCTGGGGACTTTAGACCCAGAGAGGGAGAGGGGCTGTGTGCTGAGGACCAGGGGGCAGGCTTATAGTGTATACCCTTTGGTTGGTTGATGATGCATGGAGGGGATTGTAACCATGGCAATGAAACGATATATGATAGGATGAAAGTAATACTAATGTTCTCCCATGTAAACTATCACATAATTCACAATAAAACATTTAAAAAAAATGTAAAAGAGTTTTGTAATTCACATTTACACCTAACAGAGACTCTACTGCAGCAGACACACTAAACACAAGCAGAAAGAATAACTTGACCTGTAGACACCTGTCTGCTTCTGTCATTGGCCACCACGTACTAGCATAACAGACAATTGAGTGGAGTAGCTATTGTGGCAAGGATGAGGGCTATGCATGAACCCAATAGTATGTGTCCTGTTTCACAAAGGATGGTTTAGCTACTTCTTCGGTCCAATGCAAGAATAGCACTCCACTTCAAGAAAACCAATTGTCCTCCTGATTGCAAATTGTCTACAGTGGACCCCTTCTACTCTAGAAGAAACAGTGACTTATTTTAGTGGGACTTTATATAGATTTCAGTTACAGGTTTGCCTTTTTTGCTTGCTGGGCTCTAGCCAGCACCGTATTGAATATTTGTTCTATTGATACAGGATTCTACATAATATCATATCTGATCAAGGGACCCACTTTATGGGTAAGGAGGTGCAGCAGTGGGTGTATGACCGTGGACTTCACTTATCTGGAAGCCTTTAACCTGACAGTACCATGGGAATATCTATTGTAGTATCTTTGAGGGGCCACCTTAGAAATGATAACTAATGAGGAGGCAGCATGTATTCTAAATCAATGGCCACAATATGGCGAGGTATCTCAATTAGATAGAACACAGGGATCCAGCAAACCAGGGGTGGAAATAATGTTTACCACAACTCCCAGTGATTTATTCATTAATTTGTGTTTCCCATCGTCACAACACTTGACTTTGTGCATTTAGAGATCTTGGCTTCCAGAGGGGGAACATTTCTACCAGAGCACACAACAAGAATCCCAATAAGTTTCACACTATGCAGGCCATGGTGGGTTCCTTATGCTGAGAGACCATCAAAGAAAGAAATCACCGTTTCTAAGTAATTGATCTTATCATCATGAGGCAGCGCTGCTGTCGCACAATGGCGGAGGGAAAATTGTGTTTAGCATTCAGGTAATACATTTGAGGGTTTCTTGGTACTTTTCACACAATTTTGAGAGTGAATGGATAATTATAGCAGCTACTGACTAAGAAAGTCATTGAGTTGGAGCACAAACTGCTCAGGGATCAGAATCTGGGCAGGTAAGTCAATTGCATCAGGGAAAAAAAAACTAGCTGAGGGTAGAAGAAGCTGCACTGGATTGTTGAGGCTGGTGATGTGCATCAATGTTAACTCTTGAGAGTACTGTAGTAACCTTCCTCTTACAACTTTCCATCAGGAAAAGAGGTCTATCAGAATCCTGACTTAGACTCCCTTAGAACTTATATGGGAGCCAGTAGAAAGCTGTACAAGGGGTAGACTGTTGTGGGAGCTGTGTGGTTCACTGCCTACATCTCCCATCAGCCCCTGCACTTTAGTGAAGTACTCATTCTACTAATTGCTGAGAGTGTTGATAGCTGGCAGCTTGCTGTTGAGTTCACTTTCCCAGTGAGTGCCTTAGGGTGAAGAGGGACCTCTTGTCCAAGGCCGTACCCCCTTCCTGGGGACAGTTCATGTCTAGTGACTGTCAATCAGTGTGGAATTCTAAAGTCCCAGGTTCTTGGACTCAGCTGCAGACATCCCTAACAAGCAGTCCCAGCATCAGAGCTCTCTGTGGGATCAGATGAGGACTTTATTGTGAATGCATCAGCCTGCCTTCTCCCTCTGCTTTGTCCTGACTTTCCTTCTCCATGGTGTGACCTAAGAGCACACTTGAATACATTTTCTACACAGAAAGCTCAGACTCAATCTGCTTCCCATGGAAACTGATATGTCACAATCTCAAGAATTTGGCCTAATACTTCTTATTCTTGCTTGAAACATATCTGAACTATCTTGTGAGTCCCTGGGTGATACAAATGGTGAAGGCTCATCTGCTCACACAAAGTTGGAGGTGCAAGTCGACCATTCAGTGACTTAGAAAAAAAAAAAAAAACAGCCATTGAAAAAGGCTATGGAGTGCAGTTCTATTTGGATGCACAGGGGGAGAGGGGTGTCTCCATGACTCAGAATCAACTTGATGGCAATGTTGGTTCTTTAAGTTATCCTTAAGAAAGTTCCTTTATATAAGTAATTCTCAAAGTGAGCACTGAGTGGCTACCAATTTGCTACTCCTGCTAGAGAGTAAGATCCCCTAAGAACTTGATTGAACCTCAGCATAGTGATCCTGCTTGGTCACCTTAGAGCAGGTGGTGGGCTGGCAA
>NW_006408621.1:7878963-7879473 GCF_000296735.1 Chrysochloris asiatica
ATTATCCTCTGATGACTTGCAACGCTAGTTTTCTTGATAATATACCAATGGAACAAATGTACGGTCATGTTTTCATTCTTGGCCCTGTGGTCTGCTTTTCATCTGTGTGTGTATGGATTCAGTTCTGACTTACAGAAACCCTGTACAGGGTTTCCAAGGAGCATCTGGTGGGTTTGAACTGCCAACCTTTTGGTTAGCAGTCATGTGCTTATTGTATAATAAATATACAATACTTGTTATATGTTGTTGTGAAGTGCCGTTGAGTCGGTTCTGACCCATAGCGACCCTGTATGGGTTTCTGAGGAGCAGCTGGTAAGCTTGAACCACCAACCTTGCAGTTCAAACAGTTTTGCTGTCTGGCGCATTAACCCACAGCGCCACACCAGGACTCCACTGTTATATGGCCCAGGGAAATTTACATTTTTAGTTTTCCCCTAACCTCTAGAACTGTATGTCCTCATTTTCAAAAAGGTGCCTATAAATTTTGAATTTTTCATGTTTTACCTTTTT